>NC_056746.1:518555684-518790684 GCF_019279795.1 Protopterus annectens | reverse complement strand
TACAAAAATAACCAATGGTACTAGCAATCTGAAGGAGAATCACACTGAGCAATTACTGCTTGAGATTTCAACATAACTGTTGTTCTTAGAGGTAAAAGCTTATGTTTTAAAACGTCTTTCTGCATTGTTTTATGAAATACATACTGGGCTACTCAGATGCAGTTTCAGAAAGAGAATTCCTAGGTTTCATCTTAACCTCACTACCAGAGAAAGGGAATACATAGTGAATATTGCACTACGAATGAATGACATGGAAATAATTATTTTTAACTGGCATCCATGTTTGTTCAAAGAACAAGTGCTTATTTAAGTAAGATCTGAGAAATGCGATGATAAGGAAGTTTAATCCTTACTTCAAAAACTGCATTGTTTCAGAGTTAGTACACTTAGAGATGAGGGGGTTAATGGATGCAGGAGACCTGCCCCTGTAAAATACTTTTTTATGTAACAATGTTAGAGTTGACAACATGCTTTGTCAACTTAACAGTTTCATTAACTCATGGCAAGATATTTGGTGGTGTGATGTTCCAATATACTTCCTATAGAAATCAACCAGCACTACACTCTGCCCTCAGCTTACACTGTTCAGATTCTTTGTTTATGTCTCTATTTACAGCACAAGCACTTCCAAGGGCTACTGCATTTTTGCCCACTTTTTATCCCATCTGGGAGTGTTTGCATTGTGATTACAGTCTAATGTAAAACACATATTGCTTCATCCCTCCAACATGCTATGGACTTGATATTCATTTACTCTGGGTGCACTTTATTTGTATCACACTGAGGACTGATTTGTGTGAGGTACATTCTTATATGTTTATTAGTATTCTATAGTACTTCCTTTCCTGAATTAAAAAAAAAATAATAACAATCTGTTTTTACACCATAGTCCACTAATTGTTAGATATTGGTGGGATTCAGAAAGATATCCCCCACTGTGTGTCAGTCATGCACTGACATGCAATGAAGTATAGTTTTCTGTAAATCATAGCATAATTCAGAAACAGAGGGGAGACAGTGAGACCACCATACCATACTTCTCTGAATCATGGAGCAGGCATGACAGAAAACTTATGCAAAAGACAGAACATTCCATGGATCACTAACATGGACCATGAAAATGACCAAATATTCAAGTTATCACACTGATAGATAGCTATAGCCCTGCCATAGTACATAGAAACAATATTACAGGTGACGTCTAAATAGCTAAACATTTCAGGAGCCTTCTCTTTACTCAGACATCTGTTCCATGACTTGACTTGGTGTCGTACTGTATGGGTATGTCACATACATCAGCTCTGAATGTGTTTCTGACTAGTATGTCTCCATGTGAGGCCAAATATGTACAGCTGAACTTCTGACAATGAAGTAACATGTTAAGAAGGGACAAATGTATGACATTAGCAAGCCACACCTAACAATATCTAGATATGGGCATGTGATTATTTGACTTCCTGGTATAACTGCAAAACTTAAATTATTGCTCTGGTGTAGGGGGGATAAAGCCTTGCCTATGACCAAGGTGACCCAAGTTTCAATAGTGGATTGGGCACTTCTTGGATCTCGTAGGGGAGGGTGAGCATTGTTAAGTAAATGCCGGCTTACCTCTTTCAGGGAGAAGGGTGTAGGATTGTGCTGGGGCATGGGGATTATTTCACAAGCACCAGTGGTGATACTGGTGCAATGATAAGATCCAGTGCTGCAGTATGTGGGTGGATGTTTCCCTCATGGCCTCACTGCATGCCAAATAAGGTAACTTCAGCCCAGCATGTCAGGACAGGTAGGGATTAAGAGACTATCTCAGTTGGGTGAAGTATGACACCATGACTTCTCTGTTATTCTCCACTCTTTGAGGGGCTATGAGGTCTTAATACCTGGAGGATGAGACTCACCCAGTGAAGGGATACATCTGGCGTACCCCTCCAAGATGCACTGACTGCTGGAAGAGCAAAGGCTGTGAGAGAATCCTTGGATCTGAAGTCAGCAGTAGCTGACCAAAATGAAAACAAGAAATGTAAGACCCAATCATAGGTTCATAGAATCAAAAAATATCATTGGCAAGTGGTCAGGTAGAAGCCTATCTTTTGCACCCCAGCAAATGTGTAAAGTAAATACATTAGCTACCTGGATCAAAGTAAGCCATATAATATGCCCCAGGGGTAAATCTGATAATGTCCATCCAGTCATCAAGACTGTCTTTAAAAATGGCATACATTTTGCTTTGTTTGAGGTGATAAAAGTCTACATTATGGGTAGAAGCTATGTTGGTTCAGATATCTAGCATGCTACCAGATCCTATCTAAGGTAGGTTCATAGGTTCATAGGTAGGTACTAGGCTATTGGCCCTAGGGCCTATATAAGCCTAGCCAAAGGTACCCTGGCATTCGCCACCCAAGAAAATTATTTTCCTGTGCCACTGTCGAGCAGAGCCACAGAAGTGATCCCCGGGGTGAATTTCCTATCTCCCATCCAATCATCAAGATTTTTCTTGAAGAGCGCTAATGAGGAACTTTGTTTGATATAGATAAGTAGTTTGTTCCAGAGTATGGGAAGTCTCTGGGACAGGAATCTATCCCTCCAGCATGTTCTGTTTATTGTGGTGACAAGATTTAGGTCCCTAGACCGTGTAGCTCATAGGGATTGGGAGTTCTTTAAGTGGAGCATGTCTAAAAGTTCTGGGTTTGACATAGCTTTGTGTGTTAGGCAGAGATTGCCTCTGAGTAGGTGATATGCAATGGAGTAAAGCTGCTGTTTCTTGAGACGGTCTGCATAGGGCATCTTTTTGAGGCTGGTAATCCTCTTTATGAGGTATTTCTGTGGCCTTTCCAGTTGTTGTAGATGTCTTGTGAAGTACATACCAAAAGGGGCATTGTACTCTATAATGGGTCTAATGAGTGATGAGTACAGGGGCATAATTACCTCTTTTTTCCTGGATGAGAAACCTTTTTGTGATGAGGTGTGCCATGTAGAAGGATTTTCTGACTACTGTGGCGATGTGATTATCAAAGGAGAGACTATTGTCCACCTGTGTCCCAAGGTTTCTTATCACACTTTCAGTGTTAAATAGACTACTGCCTATGTGGTAGTTCATGGGTACTGAGTTTTTACCAAAAGGGATGACAATGCACTTTTTGGCATTGAGCTTGAGGCCATGGCTTTGACACCAGGCATCTGTCTCAGCGAGGCCCTTTTGTAGGATGTCCACATCTTTTGGAGTTTTGATTATGGCTCCTAGTTTGCAGTCATCTGTGAACTTCATTAGCCAAAGACTTTCTGTGTTGGCCTGTACTTCAGAGAAGTAGATACCAAACAGGAGAGGACCCAGGACTGAACCCTGTGGTACTCCACTTGTCACTGGTCTGAAGTTGGATTTGGAGTCTGCTACTTTCACAGTGTGGGTTCTGTCAGTGAGCCAGTTGGCAACCCATCTTGTGACATAGGGATTTGTACCTAGTTTAGTGTGTTTATCTATAATTCCAGAGTGGGGGATGGTGTTGAAAGCCTTGGCGAGATCTAGATAGGCTGTGTGAACCACCTTACCCTCATCTACGGCTTTGGTGACTGTTTCAAAGAAGTCTATCAGGTTTAGAAGACATGATCTGCCTTTTACAAACCCGAACTGGGTGGGGTCCTGAGTTTGGAGATTATCAATGTCATTGTTTATAAGTTCCATGATGATATGTCGATAGCCTTGCAGACCGGGCTCGTTAGGCTAATGGGGCGGTAGTTTCCGGGGTCTGTGGTGGCTCCCCCTTTGTGGAGTGGGATAACTGTCGCTATGCACCATTCCATGGGCACATAGCCTGAGGTGAGGCTATAATTGAACATGGTACTTAGGTGGGGTGCCAGTTCATTCTGTAGTTCATGTAGAACACAGCCTGGGATGTCATCAGGTCCCATGGATGCTGTGTTCTTGGCTTTGGATAGTGTGTTTTTTACCTGTGCAGCCGTGATTGCAGGAACTTTTTTTTATGAGTATTGAGACTTTTTGAAGCAAACATTCATGGTATTACCTTTTGTCTGAATGTGAAGGGGTCTGGTAGTACAGAGTATTTCATAACACAGAAGGCTGAGCAAAGGTCATTATGCAGAAACATGTAAAACATGAGGAGAGAAGTTAGTGATGGAAGAATAGAGATGTGTCACAAGGGAATTGTAGATATGAATTAAATTAATTATTGTTACTTAGCTAACTTGTATAGACATACCAGTCAGAGCCATTTAAGAAGTTAGAGTAAAAATTGTTTTTTGCATCTAGTCATACCTTTCAACTGTCTGGTACCTGCTATTTTTAATGTATTCATGTGTTGGGATGCATTGTACTCAATTATTGGTGTGATGAGGGCTGAGAACAATGAAACTGTAATGCCCTTTGATGTAGATGTCCTGCACATACTCAGGAGTTGTGCTATATACAAGGGAGTGGTCACCACTGTGGGTACATGCTGGTGGGCATCCTGCATACCATCATCTTGAGTACACAGGTCACATACCACTTGGTGTGCTCATAGGGGTGTGCTGTCTATATTGTAATTATCTGGTGTATTTGCTTTCATAATGGAACTAATCACATAATGCTTTTTCTTAATCTACTGTGTCCCCATGAGTGTGGCTGCACTCCTTTGTGTGTGTGTTGATACTGTATGCATTATACCAATACCACACTTAGATTCAATGATTGCCCACAGTTTGCAGTCTTCCATAAAGCTGGTTGAAGAAAGGATGTGTAAGTTGATTTTGATGTCTGAGACTTAAATAATGGACAAGAAAGGGCCTAGCACAGAGCACTGAGGTAGGAACATGGTCATTGAACTCTAGATAGTAGTGACTTCACACATTGCAAAATATTTATCTGTCACATATGTGATCCAGTTGTCTATCCTCTTGGTGACATAGGTGTTTATGGGGACTTGAGAAGTTTCTCCATAATAACTGACTGCGGATTTGCATCAAATGCCTTGGCCAGGTCAAGTTACAGAGAATGATAGTGCTGATATAATGCATGCACTTGGTAACCTTCTTGAAGGCAGCAAACAGATGTAACAGACATGATGTAGCCTTAACAAATAAAATGTGGGTTGTGTACACAATCGAGATTCCTTTTAGAATGAAGTCCATGATGACTCCTTGGCCTACCTCACAGATAAAGAGAATCAGGATGGGTCTATCACTCCATGCATCAGGCAATGGTACCCCCAGTCAGAAGGATGCAGGTTGCTTTACACCCTTCTTATGGGAACATAGGCTGTCTGGAGGCTGTGTTGAAGTAGGGACCAAATGTTGCCCTGTTGGTCAGGGTTTTAAGTCACACTATATACAACCTGTGATGTTGTCAGGGTTCATTGATTCTATGTTATTAACCCTAGAGAATGCACAGATGAGCTGCCCTCCTGAGAATAAAAACGTAGCATTAGTGACCACTTACCAACCTTTGCTATATGTAAAACTACCTCACCTACAAATAACCGCCAACTAAAACAAACCAGAGACCTACCCCACTTCTCACCAGAAACCCAAAAAGAAATTTTACAACATACCAACTGGGCATCATTAAGAACCATCCCCCTTGATGAGGCAGTAGAATCCTTCAATTCAACATTTCTCAAAATCTTAGATAGGGTAGCCCCTCCCCGACCAAAAAGAGTCAGGTCTAATCATGCCACATGGCTTAGCAAATCCACCAAGCAAATCATGTCTACTAGAGACAAGGCTTGAAAAGCCTGGCAAAAGCATAATAACCCAGCTGACCTTGCACTATATAAACAACTACATAATCAGGCCAAAAAACAGGTCACTAAAAACAAAAAACAATATTTCCATAGACTTCAGGACCAGCACAGAACAAACCCTCAGAAATACTGGGGAGCAATCAATTCCCTCCTTCACCCTGGCTCTAACACCAATCCTTGCCCACACCCTGATAAAACACTCTCCGATATAGCCTCCCTCTTTAACTCATACGTCATTGAACCCATAGCTAAGCAGACCACCACCTTTCCTCCTTCAAACACTAACTCCCCAAACCAACCACTCACCAATTTAGGTCCCTCCTCTCTACCTAATTTTTCTTTCTCTCCTGTTCCCACATGCACCATAATGAAACTCCTTCTAAAACTAAAACCTTGCACCAACGCTCCTGATAGCCTACCCTCTGAATTCCTAAAAATATCCGCAAGCTCCATCACCTACCCCATTAGTATACTTATTAATAGATCCATTCAATAATCCTATGTCTCAAATATCTGGAAGAAAGCATACATTCTTCCTCTCCATAAAGGCGGCAAAAATTCAGACATCTCCAACTTCTGGCCCATCGCTATCCTCTTTCCCATTTTTAAAATATTAGAGAAATGTGTACATGCCCAACTCCTTAACCACTTAATTAATAACCAGCTTCTCTCCCCAACTTAACTTGGCTTTAGGCCAGGCCATAGCACAAACACAGCTCTCATTTCCTTTTTGAATACTGTAAATTGAGCATGTGATACCAATCAAATCATCTCCACTCTTTTTCTTGACCTTTCAAAAGCCTTTGACACCATATCTCACCCCCTTCTGCTCTCTAAACTCAATAACCTATGTGTCATGCTTCCAACCCTAAACTGGTTCTCAAACTATCTCTCTGACAGATATCAATCAAAAAAGTGGCAGCAGTCCTGTTCTCCCTTCCTCAACATCACTACAGCTGTACCCCAAGGTTCCATACTGTCCCCCCTGTTGTTCAATATATTTATAAATGACTTCCATAGCTCCCTCACTCATAGCACTGTGATCCAATATGCAGATGACTCTACAATCATCTACACTGCTAAAACCCCTTCTGAGCTACAACTTCTAACCCAAGCCTTTACATCCACTGAAAACTGGATGTCAAACAACCTCCTTGCTCTCAACCCAAACAAGACAAAACTGATTCTATTCACTCCCAAAAAAACAACCCCCCCAAATAGGACCAAATTCTCTATCCGTTCCCTAAATAATACCACCGTCAAAACTGTCTCTAATACCAAACTGTTAGGAGTCATCATTGCCGAAAACCTTACATTTGACCTCCACATTCTCAACAATATCAAAAAAACACATCAGAAACTAGGCACCCTCTATAGGCACAACTATTACCTTAACCATAGTGCAAAAAAGGCACTAGCCTCAGCCTTTCTACTTCCATACCTGCTATATGGTGCCCTATTCTTACAAATATCCCCTCATCCCTCAAAACCAGGCTAGATACATGTTACAATAAGGTCACCAGATTCACAACAAATGCTAGATCCTCGAAACACCACTACTCCTCTTTACAGCAACTAAACTGGTTAGAACTACCACTCTATCTCAACTTCCTGCACTTAACTACTGCACATAAATTAATATACAAACCCATATCATGCTCCTCTCTCTCCTCACTCTGCTGACCTTGTACCAACCAAATAGACCCCTTAGATCAGAAAATAAAATCTTGCTCAAAGTAGACAAACCTCAACTAACAGCCAGTCAAATGCTCTACTCCTTTAATGTTTCCAGATTCTGGAACTCCTTCCCATCCACAATAACATCCATCAGTAGCCCTGCCCTATTTAAAAGGTCTCTTAGACAACATCTCTCCTCTTGCTGGCTATGCCCATGCCAGAAATAACTCTCTCTAGACACTACTACCCCAACAATACCCCTCTGCTTTTTTTTCTACAACTTCTTTCCCATCCTCCTCTTTATAACCAACCAGCACTGTAACCATCCCAGAGATGCCTACCCCTGTTACCTACCCACCCTCTCTATATATATCTACCTTATTACCACTCCTGAACCTATTCATCCCTGTCTTTTTGCCTGCCATTCTCCTCATCAACCCATTTCCCAGCTACTTATTGTTAATACAGTGTTAACTCTGACATGTACATTATACTGTGGTATCTTAAAAGCATGCCTATTATTATTATTACTGTATAGCCTTATAACCATTTATGTAACTGAAATTGTATTTTCTGTATAATTTGTATGTGGAGCTTTTCTCCCCGGGCCTCCACTAAAAATGGGCTCTCCAAGGCCCAGTGGACTTTCCCGGTAAACAAATGCAATAAATAAATAAAATCAATAGTAATGTTTGCATGTATACTTTGGCTGATGGCCAGTGATGAAGGGGGGGGACATGTGAAACAAACAGTCAGCTACTGGATTGTCTACTACCTCCGTTTGGGTATGTCTGGTGGCATACACACACAGATCTGTGCTTAGTTGTATAGTCCACTTAACAGTTCATATGCATTGGAATAAATGTTTGTTAAAAGACATCCAAATACAACCTTGGTCATTCATCACATTCCACACATTGCTGCTATGCACATAGTCTTACTTACATTACTTGTACTACATATGCTGGATATGTTCCATGGGTAAGCTGTGTCTGAGCAGCCTGATGTTATATCACATCCAGATCAAAAGAGGTCATTGTGCCCCTCTGCTCATCACTCATCATAGAGTACAATGCCCCATTTGAGATGTACCTTACAATACATCTGCAACAGCTGGAAAGACCACAGAAGTACTTCACCAAGGGGATCACTGGCCTCAAACAGATGTCCTATGCAGCTCAACTGAAGAAACTCCAGCTGTACTAGGCTGCATACTGCCTACTCAGAGGTGATCTCTGCCTGACATACAAGGCCATGTCCAACCTAGAATTGATGGACATGCTCCACCTAAAGTAAACCACATTCCCTCGAGCCACATGCTCTAGGGATCTAAACCTCACCACAACAAACAATAGGATGTGCTGGAGGGATAGATTCCTGTCCCAGAGACTTCCCATGCTTTGGAATAAGATTCCAATCTACATTAGGCAGAGCTCCTCACTAACACTCTTCAAGAGAAACCTTGATGAGTGCATGGGAAACAGAAAGTTTACTCCGGGGATCACTTCAGTGGCTGTGCTGGACAGAGGCATGGGGAACTAATGTAAGGGGGAGGTGAAAGCCAAGACATTCTGGCTAGGCTTATAAATGCCTTCGGGCAGATAGCCTAGTACCTACCTATGAACCTATGAACATATTACAGATCAGTTGTTTGTGGTTCATGCACAACATATCTGGACACAAATCTAATAGTCACACAATGGCCTGCTGACCACCTTAATAATCACTGGGTATAGCAACACAAATGTAGATACAATAACGTCTACAAGGTTGCAGTTGCATCAAAACATGTGTTACATTGGTTGTATATATCACAACATAACAACATGTGTATGAGACAAGACTTATGTGGCCATGTAATCAATATGAATTAATATTGATGTCTGTCACAGAGCATTTAATGATGGAATGTAGACACATGCACACCTGTGCCATACTGCAAGTTCAACTAGGGAGGTTCGCATAATGGTCAAAGTGTTTACCTTTAAGACACAAGGTGTAGGGTTGATTCTCAAATGGGGTAATTGGCTAGGCTTAACATAGTCCACAGAGGCAGTTAACCTAGTACTAACCTATGAACCTATGAATAACACATGTCCCAATATGCCAGAAATATATATAAAAGTGTATCATGCCATGTCAACAGTTTTCAGGAGTCATATTACTACAGCTGTTATATAAGCATAAGAATGGCCATCAACACATTAGTTTACATCACAGATTGTAAGACTTTCTTGTAGCCATAGTGTACATCCACACTGCAATATAGCACGTCAAGTTGACATGTCAACTGTTCATAGGGTCATAGGATATTATTAGGCTAATGGCCAACATCACATGACATTCTAGCCATTATTATACAATGAAAAAATCCCTATATGTATATGATGGAAGATAGTAGGACTGTTGTGTGTATGTGTACATTTGTTGGATTGCATTACATCCAGCCACTGCCCATATGGGACATGTGCACCACACCATCACAGAAATAGTAATTAGACATGCAGTGGTCTGGAGAGAGCTTGCAGAGGCTCATATAAGGACTCTGCTTCTTGATGTCTGTATGCATTTTTGAAATGAGGACATGCTTCACTCCTCTGCAGGCAGAATGTCGTGGCCAGTTGAAAAAGGAGGAGGATGGATGCATGTTGCTATGTGAAAGGCTCCCTGAGTGGTAGTGAAATGAAGAGTGATTCCAAAGATCATACATGACCATAATGTACACCAAATGCATGCACACACACACACACACACACACACACACACACACACACACACACACACACACACGCACACACCTGTGTATGTACAGAAGATGAATGGCATGTAATGTCACAGTAGCAATACCACATAAGTCTGAGTGTAACTATCACATTGCACTTTATGGAGTATGGTAACATCATTGTATGCTGACGAGAACATGTTGGGATGACTGTAGGACATGGATGTGGAGTCACATCACTGTGTAAATGTGTCTCAAAAATGAAATGTTATGTACAGACATTCAAGTTGCCTGCTATCATATTAGAATCCCTATATGTGTAGGTAAAGTAGCTTGCAAACACAGTAGTTAATGTTACTGCCACAGCACAGGTTTACATAAAATACCAGAGTGCATGTTATATAAGATGGCATCCTCATCATTGCATGCTACAATGAGATGTTCAGAGTAGGGTTTGACATAGCTGTGAACTCACATATCCTTCTAAAATTGTTAACATAGTAATTTGTGGCTACAGTGATAATAGAACCCTTACCTAAGTGGTTACAAAGCACAGTACTTAACACAAGTGCCACAGCACAAGTCTGGCTTTTGCTGTGTTGGGCAACACTTTACAAGTGATGACATCAGCAGTGTGTGGTGAGAAGAGAATGGTAATAGCACATTCCCACATGCAGGTGTAAAATGGTCTCTTGACTGTCAATCAGCTGAACAAACAAACACACACCAGTTCACTGCAGTGAGAACAGAGTCCCTGTGTAACTAGGTACACCAACTAGAGAACTTAATATTTAATGCAAGTGCCATAGCACAAGTCTGACTTAGAAAGTGTCAGATAACACTTTATAAGTGATGATGGCAGTGTCTGGTGAGACGAGGATGGTAATAGAAGTGTTCCACATGCAGGTGTAAAATGGTCTCTTGAATGTCAAGCAACTGAACAAACATAAACAAGCACAAGTTGATTGTAATGAGAACAGAACCCCTAGTTAACTAAGTACACAGACTAGAGAACTCAGTTTTTAATGCAAGTGCCACAATACAAGTTTGACTTAGAGAGTGTTGGATGGCTTTATAAGTGATGAAATCAGTATTGCCTGGTGAGAAAAGGATGGTAATAGCAGTGTCCCACATGTAAGTGTAAAATGGTCTGTTGAATGTTAACCAACTGAACACACACACACACACACACACACACACACACACACACACACACACACACACACACACACACACACACACTCCAATTGACTGCAGTGAGAATAGACCCCCTACCTAAGTGCATTGACTGGAGAACTTAGTATCTAATGAAAGTACCACAGCACAAGTCTGAGTTTTGCAATGCTGCAGGATAATTCACAGTGGATGACATCATCACTGGATGTTTGAGAAAAGATATCACAAGGCCTGAATTAAATAGATGTTTAGTCATGTACAACTGTCAAAATATTTGTATTCCATTGGGATTGTACTCATGACTGTAGGATACTCAGTTACAGTCTTCTGAACAGACACAGACACCCACACAAGGTGAGCACATTGAGATTAGAATCCCTACTTAACTAAATAGACCAGCTAGAGAACTAGTATTCAAAGCAAGTGCATAGCACAAGTTTGACTTTTACACTGCTGCATGACAATTTATAGTAGATGACATCATAATTGGATGCTTGAGAGTCTATGTTGAGAGGCCTGAATTAAATAGATGTTTAATCATGTATAACTGTACTCCATCAGATTGCACTGATGACTGTAGGATGCACAGTTATGCTCTTCTGAACACAGACACTCACACACAGAGGTTGATCCCAGTGAGATTAGAACCCATACCTAACCAGGTACACCACCTACAGGTCTCTATACTTAATGCAAGAATCACAACACAAGTCTGACTTTTATAATGCTGTTGGACAATATAGTGGATGACATAATCATTGACTGTTTGAGAGAAGATGTTGGGAGGCCTGTATGAAATGGATGGGTAGCCATGTATGACTGTCAAAATATTAAGGTTCTGCACATTACCAGATTTATGAGTGTACAAAGTGTATTATTTGCTGTTGTGTTTCTAATGTGCAGGTATACTTTAAGAGACACCTTTACAAACTATATGCAAACAGCTGTTCAAATTAGTACAAGTATTAGACAATCTGAATGTGTATTGTTGGTATAAAATGCACATGGTATGTAACAAAGCATTTTCTATTTTACTTCTATAGTGTAGTTGATATATTTGGGAACAAGCACTGAGAGACCAAGTTTCAAGTGCATGGATGCAGGTAACTCGTGACTACAGTGTAAATATGTGTGTAGTTATTAAACAGTGCCTTCCCTTCGACTGTGTATTTGCATGGACTTTAATTGGATGAATACTTATATATGCAGTAAACATAAGTAATACATGTTAATCAACACTTTCCATAGCACACTGCCTATCAGCTGATTTACAAGATCAATGACAAAGTGTTTACATATGCGAAATACACATTTATACTGCTTTCCCCATTTGCACATAGTTAAGCAACGAGCAAATGCGAGCCTCTGCTTCACTGAAAAATTATGAGAGTTATATTGCTTTGTTTACCTCTGTCCAAGCATGGTAAGTGGAGAGGCATGGCAGTCAGCACTGTGGATATTATTGACTGTAAGAAATACACCTGCTGCTTACCTGACTCTGTGGCAGCAGATGTGAGTGCATTGAAATACTTCTTTTGAACCAAGAAAATATATAGTGAATGGCATGCTAAAGTTCAAAAACCAGTAACCAATGTAGAAAGCACTCCAGGAGGACCACCAAAATATGTTTGAATCGGAATTTATTGAACTAGACAATTTGTAAAACACAATAAAATCACCATGAAATTAACGCTTAATGTTTCACTGCATTTTTGTCTTACACAGAAACTTCATCAGATATGAGCTTACCATATTACCAAACCCTATTTAAATATTTGGGCTACCCCAATAAATCAACTATTCAATCAATCCAATTAAGGACAGAAAAACATTTTTAAAAAGTAGAAGAATCTCAGGAAAAGACTTCTCAGAAAATACATAGCAATAAAATAAAAGTATCAAAGAATGTGTGCATGTTCTTCACTTATATGTTAAAATAGTGTGTTAAAACCTTATTTATGTAAATGCAAACCACATTCATAAAATCATATTTAAATTTTTTTGTCATTAAAACAGTTGTGTGTAACTTCTGTGGTTATAAAAATTACTAAAGTTTAGCTGCCCTTAACTTAAGAACTGATGCTAGGAAGACCATGTCATTTAAACCCGGGTATCTGTTGGCTTCAAAAACAATCTGCCAATACAGTTCCCTCTATTCCAATCTGGTGTCCCACGGTCCACCTTGAATGTCCATACCCACTGTTTCCACTACAAAAAAAGAAAACTCTGCTTCTGCACATATCAGAGTATGCTTATATAGTACATTAGTTGCATTCTTTTTTCCTTATATTGTACCTATGCTCACAATTTTTCAATTTAAACTTTCTCTCTGTTTTATCCAAATAAAAATTATCACATTTATTACACATAGCAATATAAAGAACTCCAGTGGTGTTACAATTAGTATAACCCTGAGTTTTAATATTTCTATCTCTGCTATTCAAATACAAAGTGTCTCCCTCCTTGATATATGGGCACTGTGCACAGCTACCACATTTTTAGGTACCCCTTTTACCATGTTTTACATCATTATGTTCAAATCTTTTATTGTCCAACATATTTTTGACATTGGAGCCTTTCCAATATACCCATTTTAGAGGTTTTTCAAAAATTACATTTAAATCTGAAATATTAGAAAACTTTGCCTACTCCTTTTCATTGGTGTTTCTAACCACACCAGCATCTCCATCATAGGTAATAATTAAAGCCCCCTCATGTGCTTTATCACCTATTCCATTAATGGGGTTATTCTCATCTATTCCCATACCTTTCCCAAGTATAGGGGCAAATTTATTGTTTCTCCCTTTCAAGACCTCTTCATAAACACCCATCAATAACCTTTCAGGGTATCCTCTTGCTTTAAACTTTTTAAATAACAAGTGGCATTCAACCTTAAAATCCTCATCTTCTGAAATCATTCTGCTCAACCGTACAAGTTGACCCTTTACCTAACTTCTCTTTTGATAAAATGGGTGAGCACTTGTGTAAAATAAGTAAGAATCTGAAAAGGTCTCCTTTCTATACAACTTAGATTTAAACCTACCATTGTGTTTTGAAATATTAATGTCTAAGTAGCTCCCTCACAGCAAGAGGTTCTCCGGTTCAATCCTTGACTGGTGTGCCTTCTGTGCGGAGTCTGCATGTCCTCCCTGTGGTCGTGTGGGTTTCCTCCAGGTTCTCTGGTTTCCTCCCACATCCCAAAGACATGCTGTAGGTGGATTGGACACTCTAAACTGGCCCTAGGTGTGAGTGTGTGCATGTGTGTGCCTTCTGTGGAAGGTTGGGCGTTGGGCTGGCACCTCAACACTGTAAAACTCCACTGCCAATCATGAGCGGACAGGTGATCCGCTGTGGTGACCCCTAACCAGGAAAAAGCCGAAAGAAGAAGAAGAATGTCTAAGTAGCTCATTTCATTGTGCTTTATATCATAGATAAATCTTAAAAAATTTGTGGTATTGGACATGTAATTATAAAACTCTAAAAACTTATCTTCCGTGTCTACCCAAAATAAACAAATATCATCTAAAAAACACCTATAAAAATTCCAACAATTCTTGTATTCAGAGTGGAAAATATATTTGTTTTCCCAGTATGACAAAATAATATTTGCATAAGTAGGGGCACAATGCGGTCCCATAACTACACCCCTCAGTTGCTGAAAAAATTGCCCTTGGAAAAAAATAAAATTATTTCTCAATATTATTTTCATTAAAAGTAAACATGTACAGAAATCATTAAAAGATAAACCATCATAACCATTTAAACATCTTCTTGAACCACTCCACCCCTTGCTCTTAAGGTATGGAGATGAATAAATCAATAATATCTATAGTGAGAAAAATCAACTTTTCAGTGTATAAACTATTGTCCACTCCTTTCAATCAATCCCAAGCCAAGAATCCTTTAAATTGTTCATAAATCAATCCCAAGAATCCTTTAAATTGTTCATACTGTCATCGAAAATATTTTAAGCTTTACATCTATATATTTGGCCAATGGACCTGTAACCAAACCTTCAGTGGACACAATCAGTCTGAGCAGGGGACTATTAATCCCCGGGACTCATTAAGCTAAAATTTCCATGCAGGTACAGTGTAGCAGGAACGCCGAGCGATCCAGCAAAGAGCTGATCTGACATGTACGAGCCTTCCTACACTGTTCCTGCATGGACATGACTGCAGAATGCTAATTACCTCATTTGCTGGTGAAAAACATGTAAATGAGGTGAATTAGTGATTCACCAAGCAGGCAGGTATCCATGCAAGAACAGTGTTATTTGCAGAAATGTATTCGGTTACTAACCGAATAAATTTCAGCAAATAACAAAATGGAGGCATAACAGCTCCCAAAAAAGGAATGCATTATAGTGTTTAGGCATGCCAATGGCCAACTATATGGCCATTGGCATGGAAAACTGATTCTTTTTCATAAAAATCAAAGTTATTTTTTTTGGCCGATCTTGGCCGTTTAAGCATATGGCAGCAGCACAAAAACGGGATTGTGCTGAAAATAAAAAAAAATGTGAAAACTCAATTTTAGGGGAAATTTGCATTTTGCCATGATAGTCTATGGCATGCAGAATCAAAACAATACCAGGGAACACTGGTTGCCAAGGGGAAAGGCTCTGTGTTTGTACAATAACTATGGACTATGGCAGTGGGGTATGCAAATGAGGGAAACTGAATCAAAAAACCTTCTAAGTCCCAAACTGCACCTAACCATGTAGGTTCTGTAGCATGATAGTGTAACTAGGAGGAGCAACAGACATGAAAAGGGGGTGTGTCAGGCATGTTGTAAGCACATTGGAGCCCTGTGGTGCAGAGATAAGCTTAGTTAAGCACAGCTAAGCAAGGGTGTGTGTCTGAGGCTGTATTGACTTATTCCATGAAATGAGGAGCATGTTCACACCAAGGGGAGGGTCATTTCTTCATGTTTACATTAGCTAAATGGGTTTGTGCAGCACGTCTAAAAAAAAAAAAACGGAAATAGTGGGACTATTTACACTTGGGCACCAGGTTTGCGCAGCGTGCCTCAGGGCTTAAAAGGAGAGGAAATGGGAAGGAAAAAAAAAGGAAAAAAGGAAACTAGCAGAATAAAACCAATCAAGATCAAATTACATATCCAGCAGGTGGAATGCATCATAGTCAGCCAATCATACAGGCAGCATCTGCAGCACAACAGTAGAAACTATGGAAACACCTTACAGTCTGTTTTTTCCCATAAACTCTGCACCATTGGTGTACACATGCAGGGAAATTTTAACTGGAAAAAATGTTAGGGGCTGCCATTGCTTTGATCCATCAGTACGTACTAGAGACTGAGGGCGGAGAGGAGGATAATGCTGACAACTGCCACAGACTGAGGAGGAGGAGAAGAGTGTTCAGACCCAGGATAACTTACCAGGGACTACATGATCTGGGGATAGTAGAGTGCTGCAGGGTGGACAGAGACATACTACAGCAAATCACTGAGATGTGCCGGCCTCAACTCAGATCTAGAGCCAACAGCAGGGAACCCATCCCAGTGGGTACAAAGGTATGTGTAGCCTTAAGAATTCTACCTACATGTACTTTCCAAAGACCTACTGGGGACATCATGGGGGTCTCACAGGCATCTACATCCAGGGCACTCTACCAGTTCCTGGTTGCCATGCTACCACATGCCAGTGAGCAAATTTACTTCCCCAACACCCGTGAGGAGAGGACCAGTAATATGCAACTCTTCCACTGTGCAGCAGAATACCCGGAGGTACTAGGTGCCATAGACTGCACGCATATCCACATCAAAGCACCACCTGGTGAACAGGGTAGGGTCTACATAAACCTCAAGGGCTTCCCCTCCATCAACTGCCAGGTTGTGTGCAATACCCAGGGCATTATCATGAATGTGGGTGCTGGTAGCCCTGGAAGCTATTATGACTCCCACATCTGGCATTCATCATAGCTGTACCAGGCATTTGCCAGTGGGGGCATTCTGTATGTCCATCTGGTGGGGGATACTGGCTATGCACTGGAGCCTTGGTTGATGACACCCATCAGAAATGCACACACACCCACACAAGAATGCCATAATGATGCACACGCACAAACCAGGATTATTATAGAGCATGTGTTTGAGACACTCAAGTCATGGTTCCACTGCCTTGACATATCTGGTGGAGCCTTGCAGTACTCTCCAGCCACATATGCACACATGTTCATAGTATGTGCCATGCTACAAAATATAATCCTGTGGAAACAGCTGCAGCAGGAACAGCATGGGGAAGGGCCACACAGCCCACCACCATTGCCAAAGTTCCCACAGGCACAGAGGGACTCAGAGGAGGAGGCCCCTGAGCCTGCTCCTGTAGGCAGATGGAGGTGTGGCCAGTATGCTCAGGCCTTGTCAAAGAGGCAATGCATAACACACACACTGACACTGAAGGGACCCCAGGGACTGACACCTCTCTCTGACTCACACACACAGTAAAATGTATGACACACACATCACATTACCTGTAACTTACCATGTATAGGTAGTGTACTGTGTGCATCCAACATAGGTGGCCCTCAAGCACTGTCCTCACAGCTGCTGCAAGCACAAAGTAAGTCAGTTTCTTAACAATAAATGAATGGATTAGTATGTTTTGCTAGCATATCTATGGCAAAGCTGCATGCATGTAATAGAATGTGGTGGCCTACTGGAATAGCAGCGCACAACTGAAAGCTATGTGGGACACCGGAAATGTCTGGCTGAAACTGCCCTCCATACACTATGCAGTAGTACCCAAGGTGACAAATCCCACTGCAGTATATGTGTGTGGATAACAAACTGAGGGGGTCATAGGTCACAGGCATGGATATCAGTGTGGGGGTCCCAAACCCAACCCTCACACCCACACAAGTCAGCTGTAGAAAAACACAGAGAAATGTCTGGTAAAGGCACATAAATGGTGGCAATGTTGAATTACCCCCCTACAAATGATCGCACAGCAGGACCCACAGTTGCAGTAAGGCTATGAAGGGTAAGAAGTCACAAACTCAAATGTATGCCAGTATAATCTGACCTGTGCTCTCTACTGATATGCCTCTAATCCCCAAGACATGGCACAATAGTATGGTAGATGGAATCAGAATGTAAAGCAAATATCAGCACAGTCTGTGCAAATGTGTACAGTTGAGAGGTGTGCCCCCCACCATATACCCACACAAATGCAGTAACATGTATGTTTGCAGGGAAATAGCAGCATAGCACACATTGGCAGGGCTGTACCATACACATGGAAACATGTTGTCTGTCCACAATATGCAGGGGTCAATGAGCTATGTGTATGTGTGGTTAATACTGTCTGGATCTGGCCAGCACATTCTTCTGGCAGTTGTCTTGTAGTTCCTTAGGTACAGTGCTGTCTTTGACAGGGGCATGTGCAGATAACTGTTGTGCCAACTGTTATGCATGTCCATGACACCCACTGCTCTGCCACTGACATACCTGGAAGTCGCAGTGCTATATGGAATATGCTACACATATTAGTGACATCTTGAAGGATGTGTAGCTAAGGTGCCAAGGCTTTTGTGAATGTAAGTGCTTTTTGGTACTGTTGCCAGTGGTTATTCTCAATAATCCTTTTTTTCTTATGCATGCGTTTTCATATAATGGACATGCCTGTACAGTAGAATGCACTTTGTACCACCACCCATAACTCCTAACCTCTGACAGAAAGATGTCTGGACAAGGGCAGAAATAAAAGTGGAACAATGGCACAATGACAGGTGTGTGTTATTAATATCACCCTTACATACTGAGAAAGTTGGTAGGGTGAGGGATTTGCAGTAGTGGGAATTGTCTGAAAGTTATGTAGTCTGAAACAGTAATGTCTGTCATTATTTTGTAACATCACTCTTCAATTATATGCAACTAACTTGCCATAAAAACATAAGTTTATGTAGACAGGATGAAACCTCTAGCTAAATACCTGGACAACTTGCCAGAAAATGGACAGGTGAGAGGTATGCCCACACAAGAATATGACATCTCAGGCTAGAAAGATACCACACAAGCAGGAGATCCCCAGCCAGTATATCACCAGGTTGCTGGACTGTTCACACAGCAAATCATTACTAAACTGTTAGTAGCCACACCTCACAAATGGCCTTGTTGGGCAAGAATGTACATTGCTGCCCTCATAATATTGGCCTATGCATCATAAAACTAGTATTCCGCTGGTAAAGCACTGTGATGATCTGAAGATGTCTGGCACTAGGTAATGACACAATACATTGCAGTGTCAAACTTCAGATATATCAGAAAATGTCTACTAAACAAACCAAGTACCCTGAGGAAAGTCCTGTGTACTCCTGAGAGATATGGCTGTAGCACACAAAACCCTGGACTGGAGTACACCTATCTCTGGAATGGAGTCCCACTCTAACTATAGAAGGTCACACTGGGCATGCTCCTACACTTAGAGAATCACAGGACATGTTGGAACCCACATTGGAATATATGACTGCATTGTGTATATATGCCTGTGTATACAGACAGCTATGTACATTCAACTGTTCCCACACACACACATTAGACAGGATTACCCTCTGCTAGCTGTAGGTGGCCCATATGTGATATATCTGCATCTGTTGCGTGACATACACAGACATATACACACACACATATATATATATATATATATATATATATATATATATAGGCAACAGATAACAACACATGTCAAGCATACACACACATAGGTGTAGGGAAGTGAAAGACAGACAGTGATAGAGAGAGAGGGAGAGAGACACACACACACAGGGGGACACAGACAATGTGAGTCACACACATGGATACCCTGAATGGCATACAGTGATGTCCTGCTGTGGACAATGGCATACTAGCTGTAAACAGTTGCATGTGCCAGCATAAAAGGTGAGCCCCACTGTGTAATAGTACTGAAGTTGGGTTTATAATATCACATCACCTGCCTGTGTGTGTGTGTGTGTGTGTGTGTGTGTGCGTGTACGTAAGAGACTGTTCCTACTCAGTACACTTCATATTGCCCTACTTCACAAGATCTGCTGCTGTCATTCACCTTAGAAGTACCAATGGACACTTATCACTCCATAAGCTCTGTAGCACATGCAAAAACTGCATAACACTATAGTGCAAATAACTAGATAGATAGGGGTTCTAATCTCAATACTGGCAACTCTGTGTGTGTGTGTGTGTGTGTGTGTGTGTGTGTGTGTGTGTGTGTGTGTGTGTGTGTGTGTGTGTGTGTCTGTGTGTGCGTGTGTGCGTGTGTGTGTGTGTGCATGTGTGTGTGCAAATAACTAGATAGATAGGGGTTCTAATCTCAATACTGGCAACTGTGTATGTCTGTGTGTGTGTGTGTGTGTGTGTGTGTGTGTGTGTGTGTGTGTGTGTGTGTGTGTGTGTGTGTGTGTGTGTGTGTGACAGTTCTGTATGCGAGAATGAGGGAGTGCGTGTTTGTTTCATTGTAGGTGAAACAGTTTTAGGCCATTCCCACCCACAACACTTCCCAGTGCCCCACTTTGTCAGTCCTGCTGATGTCATTCACCTTATCAGCACCTCTGGCCAGTTGTCAGCCCAGTAAACTCCGTAGTGCATGTCATAACTGCATAACACTATAGTACAAGTCACTAGCTAGGACGAGGTTCTACTCTCAGATCTGGCAAAGGTCTGTGTGTGTATGGTTATAGGAATAAGTATTTTTATAATTTTCCCACCCACTGCCCTACTTTATCAGTCCTGTTGATGTCATTCCCCTTATCAGCACCTTTGACCAGTTGTCAGCCCAGTAAGCTATGCAGCATGTGCAATAACTGTGTAACATTATAGTACAAATGCCTATACAGGCAGGGGTTCTACTCTCAGATCCGGTGTGTGTGTCTGTGTGTGTGTGTGTGTGTGTGTGTGTGTGTGTGTGTGTGTGTGTGTGTGTGTGTGTGTGTGTGTAGGTCTAAGTATTAAGAGACTGTTTCCACTCAGTACACTTCACATTGCCCTACTTCACAAGATTTGCTGCTGTCATTCACCTTAGAAGTACCATTGGACACTGATCACTCCATAAGCTCTGCAGCACATGCAATAACTGCATAACACTATAGTGCAAATAATTGGATAGATAGGGGTTCTAATCTCAATACTGGCAACTGTGTATGTGTGTGTTTGTCTGTGTGTGTGTGTGTGTGTGTGTGTGTGTGTGTGTGTGTGTGTGTGTGTGTGTGTGTGCGTATGACAGTTCTCTATGCAAGAATGAGGGAGTGTGTTTTGTTTCATGGTAGGTGAAACAGTTTTAAGCCATTCCCACCCACAACACTTGCCAGTGCCTCACTTTGTCAGTTCTGCTGATGTCATTCTCCTTATCAGCATCTCTGGCCAGCTGTCAGCCCAGTAAACTCCATAGTGCATGTGATAACTGCGTAACACTATAGTACAAATCACTAGCTAGGACGGGGTTCTACTCTCAGATCTGGCAAATGTCTGTGTGTGTATGTTTGTAGGAAGAAGTATTTTTATAATTTTCCCACCCACTGCCCTACTTTATCAGTCCTGTTGATGTCATTCCCCTTATCAGCACCTTTAGCCAGTTGTCAGCCCAGTAAGCTCTGCAGCATGTGCAATAACTGTGTAACATTATAGTACAAATGCCTACATAGGCAGGGGTTCTACTCTCAGATCCATTGTGTGTGTGTGTGCGTGTGTGTGTGTGTGTGTGTGTGTGTGTGTGTGTGTGTGTGTGTGTCTGTGTGTCATGTTGAGGTCATTCCCCTTATCAGCACCACCTTTGGCCAGTTTCAGCCCAGAACGCTCTGTAGGGCATGCCATAACTGTAACACCATAGTACAAATAACTAGATAGGCAGGAGTTCTACTCTCAGAACCGATATGTGTGTGTGTGTGTGTGTGTGTGTGTGTGTGTGTGTGTGTGTGTGTGTGTGTGTGTGTGTGTGTGTGATACTGAGGTCATTTTCCTTATCAGCACCACCTTTGGCCAGTTGTCAGCCCAGTAAGCTCTGTATCACATGCAATAACTGTAACACTATAGTACAAATAACTAGAAAGGCAAGGGTTCTACTCTCAGATCCGGAAAATGTGTGTGTGGGTGTATAAGTGTGTGCGTGTGTGTGTGTGTGTGTGTGTGTGTGTGTGTGTGTGTGTGTGTGTGTGTGTGTGTGTGTGTATGTTTGTAGGAAGAAGCATTTTAATAAGTTTCCCACCCACTGCCCTACTTTATCAGTCATACTGATGTCATGCCCCTTATATGTTCATAGGTGTGTACTAGGCTAATGGCTCCTTTACAAGCCTAGCCCATAGAAGTGTCCTGCCATTGTGCCACCCGACATTAGTTCCCAGTGCCTCTATCAAGTAGAGCCACTGGAGTGATCCCTGGGGTGAACTTTCTATTACCCATCCACTCATCAAGATTTCTCTGGAACAGGGTCAGCTAGATGCACTGTTTGACATGTATGGGAAGTCTATTCCAGGGCATGTGCAGTCTGTGGGTGAGGAACCTGTCCCTCCAGCATGTTGTGTTGATTGTGGTAATGAGGTTGAGGTATCTGCAGTGTGTGGTGTGGAGAGACTGAAATGTCTTTAGATGTAGCATTCCTAAAAGAGCTGGATCAGACATTTCTTTGTAAGTCAAGCAGAGATTGCCTCCAAGTAGGTGATATGTGACAGAGAATAGCTGGAATATTTTGAGTCAGTCTGTGTAGGACATGTGTTTAATCCCTAGGATCCTCTTTGTGAGGTACTTCTGTGGCCTCTTCAGCTGTTGCAGATGTCTAGTGAGGTACATGCCAAATGGGCAATTATACTTGATGACTGGTCTAATGAGGGGAGAGTAGACAGCGAAGATGACCTCCTTCTTCCTGGATACAAACTTCTTGGTAATGATATGTGCCACATAGAAGGACTTCATGACCACAGTGGCAATGTGGTGGTTGAAGGAGAGGTTGCTGTCAACCTGTGTCCCCAGATCTCTTATAATGCCCACAGTGTTCAGTGGGCTCCCGTTGATGTGGTACATAGTGGGAACTGAGTTTTACCAAAGGGGATGATGATGCATTTTGTGCTGCTAAGCTTTGGGCCATGGTTTCCACACCAGTCATTGGTCTCAGTGAGGCCTTTCTGTAGGATGTCTGCATCGCTTGTGGAGTTAATGATGGCTTCCAGCTTGCAGTCATCTGTGAACTGGGTCAGCCACAGTTCCTTTGCATTGACCTGGACTCCTGAGAAGTAGATGCTTTAACAGGAGAGTACCCAGGAGTGATCCGTGTGGGACTCACTCATGACTGGTTGGTGGTCTGACTTGAAGTTCACTACTTTCACACTGTGTGTTCTATCTGTGAGCCAATTTGCAACCCACCTAGTGATATAAGGGTTGATGCCTAGTTTGGTGGGTTTATCAATAATTCCTGACCGAGGAATGGTATCAAAAGCCTTGGCCAGATCGATGTAGGTTGCATGCAGTGCCTTACCATCATACACAGCCTTGGTGACTGACTCAAAGAAGTCAACTAGATTGAGCAGGCATGGTCTCCCTTTTACAAAACCAAACTATGTGGGGTCCAGAGTTAGGAAATTACCTATATCTTTGTCGATCAAGTCCCTAATGATGTGCTCCATAACTGTACATATCAGACTCATCAGGCTAATTGTCCAATAATTCCCAGGGTCTGTAGCTGTTACCCCTTTATGGAGAGGGATGACTATAGCAGTGCACCATTTGGGAGGGACAAAGCCTGAGGTGAGGCTGTGACAGAACAGGGAACACAGATGTGGTGCCAGGTATCTTTGTAGTTCATGTAGAATACAGCCAAGGATATTTTTGGGTTCCATGGAAGCTGTATTCTTGCCCGTGGACAATGCAGGCTTAACCTGGGCTGCAATAATGCATGGTACCTGGCATTCTTCTGGCATTGTGATTGTTTCCTTAGGGGGGAGAGAGGGGTAAAGCTGGCACTGAATGTGTTGGCAAGAATGTTGGCAATATTTGTTGGCTCAGTATAGGAGGTAACATTCTTCAGTAACTCAGAGCACTTCTGGGTATTGCAGTGGAGGTTTTTGATATAACTATCAAAGGCTTTGTGATTGTTGTCAGTGTCTGCTGCAATTCTGCCATCATAGCTGGCTTTAGATGATTTCATGAGGGATCTCAAGTTGTTGTTGAGGCTAATAAGGGAGGTTTCCCAGTCTTGGGACTCCACCTTTTTCCTGCAACAGTTTCTTCCTTCTGTTGTACAGTTTATTAATGGCAGGGGACCACCAGATTGGCCTCCAATATTTAGAGGAGAGCATCTTGGTTCTGTTGGGTATGGCTAGTTCTATGCATTTATGTACATGTTTGTACAGTACATTTGTGTATGATTTGGGAGTCATGCAGCTATTTTCCATTGGCATGGATGCTGTGAAGTTATCCACCTCTGTTTTTAGGAGTTCAAATTCAGCTTTGGAGAAGTTTTTCAAGGTGGTTACCTTTTCTGGGGGTGTGGGCGAGATCTGGATTTCCATGGTGATTACTTTATGGTTGGATCTGACCAGGTAGGGATTGACTACTGTTGTCAAGCAATGGTCCCATATGTTAGTAATCAACACAGGTCAAGGATGTTGCATCCACTACTGGGGGTCAGAGTGAGCATGTCCAGGGCATTGGACCTGATGAATTCCAGGAAGCATTGGGCCAGTGTATTGGTGCTTGAGTACGTTTCCCAGTTGATGGAGGGGTAGCTGAAGTCACCTAGTATGAGAGTGTTGGGTTGGACCTAGATAGATTCCAGGGTGTTGAGGAATGTGAATTGACAGTCTAGGGACATGGATGGGGACCTATATCTGGCTATGACCTGGATTGCACTATTACACAATGTCAGTTGTACCTGAAGTATCTCAGATGCATTATGCTGGGATACTAGTTTGGAGGTGTGCATATCCTTTATAAATATGGAGACACCACTGCCTTTGGAGCTGTGGTCTATGTTTTGGGGCTGATAGGTGTGGAATGAGTTATAGCCTGGTAGTGCAGGGGTGCTGTCTGCTGCTATAAACCAGGTCTCCGTTACAGCACAAATGACAATGTTCTCCATTTTGAAAAGTGCTTCAAGTGACTGCATCTTGAGATTTGGATGTCTAGTGCTGAGCAACATGACTCTCAGATTGTATTTATTTATACTTGTTATGGTGGTAATTTGATTTGAAACACTGCTTAAAAAGGCAATATAGGGGTGGCAAGAGACTTATCCAGTACCTGGAAACACAGGGGTTACAGATGCAGGCCATCTTTGACAAGGCATCACGGTCTGTCAATCATGTCATCCCAAGGAGACAGATACTGGATCCTCTGAGAATGACTCAAGACACTTAAGCCAATTGTTGAAGTCCATCATTTGTTGTTTGTACTGTAGTATAATTCTGGCTGACAGTAGTATACTGCTCAAGGCTACTGTCATACCTGCCTGGCCTACATAATCCTAGAGCTTCACCATGTCTCTTTTCATGTAGTCCAGGGAGGTGTGTCTCAGGTCATTCACACCCACATGGGCAATGACAGAGTGATATTTGTAGTTGTTGTGGAGTGAGCTGACTGGGTATGTTATGTGTTGGATTCTGACACCTGATAGACAACTGACTGTTATCATCTCCATATTCAACCTAGTGAGTGGGAAATCTGTGTGTCTCACCATTGAGTCACCTATGATTAATGTATTAGATGAAGTGGTTAGCTTTAGGGGCTTAGGTTGAGGGGCACACTGTGTAGGTGAAATATGTATCCTGTGGTTTGTGCTGTGTTGTGGTGGTCAAGTGGGTGTCTGTCTTGGTGGTCTCTGTTGTTTGGGTAAATGTCCATTGAGTGCCTCTGTGAAGCTGGGTGTGTGTTTTTTGTTTGTATGTCAGAGCCGTGATAGTGGGTGTTCTGGATGGCTATGTGTTCCATGTGGTGTGATGGAGGTGTTAACCTCCTTTTGACCAGCTAGTCCAGTCTTCACTGCAGAGTGCATATCTTCCAATTTGGTGATATAGGGTTATCTCTCACAAGTCTAAGTGTTGAAGGTTTACAGGAGAGGGTAGTCTGTGTACATAAGGCAGTTGCAGCAGTGCCTCAGAATAGTCAAGTGCACAAGGTTAATGGGGAAAAGCACAGAGAACTGCACTTTAATCATGCCAGGAGGGGTGGTCATAACTATTAAGTACTGAAGCTAATCCCATGAGGAATGACTACTGCTGATGGCTCTCAGGTGTACTAGAATAATTGATACAAAAACCTGATGAAGTACAAAGCTATTAGGCTATTTGAAGTGCAAGAGTGAAAGAACTAGCAAGATCTAAGGAAAAAACTGAAGGCAGATTTTCTGGCACCTATTATAGTTTACCTCAGCTGTGCAGTTATCAGCACCTTTGGCCAGTTGTCAGTCTGGTAAGCTCTATAGAGCATGCTGTAACTGTGTAACACTATAGTACAAATAACCAGATAGGCAGGGGTTCTAATCTCAATACTGGCAAGTAAGTGTGTGTGTGTGTGTGTGTGTGTGTGTGTGTGTGTGTGTGTGTGTGTGTGTGTGTGTGTATGTTTGGGTGAGAATCATATACTGTGTGGATTATACCATTTTGAGTTGTGTACCAACCTATACACTTCACATTACCCTACTTTACTAAGCCTGCTGATGTCATTCAACTTAGCTGTACCTTGGGACAAGATGAAATCATATAAGCTCTGTGGCACGTCTGATAACTGCATAACACTATAGTAAAAATAACTAGATAGGCAGAGGTTCTAATATTAATCCTGGCAGGTACATGTGTGTGTTTGGGTGTGAATCATTTACTGTGTAGGTTATACCATTTTGAGTTGTGTACCACCCTGTACACTTCCCATCTCACTACTTTACTAGGCCTGCTGATGTCATTCACCTTAGAAGTACCCCAGGACAAAGTGAAGTCATATAAGCTCTGTGGCATGTCTGATAACTGTGTAACACTATAGTAGAAATTACTAGATAGGAAGGGATTCTAATCTCAATTCTGGCAACTGTGTGTGTTTGGGTGAGGATCATTTCCTGTTTGGCTTATACCATTTTGATGTGTGTACCATCCATGCCTGTTTACCACCTCCCAATGGCATTACTTTATATAGTGTGGTAGCAGCATCTGCCTCATATGCAGCATGTTGAACCATTGTACAGGCCATATCAGTCCTCTGTACAGATGTGTATGGAATATCCAGATGTTTGCAACCTGTACGTGGTCTGTGACCCTTAATGCCCATGTATGTGATATTGTTGTCAAATCAACCACAGTGAGTGTAGAGACACACATGCCAGCATCAGGTATCATACCTGACTGAAACATCATGCTGATACAATATCTGCTACCCCATCACTTGTCCAGGCTTGTAGGAGCAATACATGACTTCAGATTATATTTCTGGTGGGTTATCTCACCATCCATGAAGGCATTCACAACATTATGTGTTGTAAGAGGTAGTGGGTTATGTCCGATGCATATAATCTATGTGGGGCCTATCATGTACATGTAGTGCTACAGTATATCAGACTGGATATGTAGGTTTACTAATCTGTCTATTGCCAACTGTGTTTGTGTTACTGTATGCACATCCCCTTTGTCAGTCCTTACTCTGTGTATGCAAAGGATATACTATTTTGTCTCCCTGTTCCACCCTGTGAACCCAGGTCTACCTACCACAAACCTGTCATACACAGTATCATGCATGCCCTCACCAACTGCAACAGGGTTGAGTGTATGGGAAAGAAATGGCAGGGCCAACAGGTGTTGACAGGTGAATTGAATCTGTTGCACTTAATGTAATGACTATGCTTGTGATGGACCTGCTGACAGTACTGCAGTAACCTGTTTGCTATGTATATTCCTGTGGTACTACACAACACTGAGGTGACATGTCTGAAGGCTACCTGTCTGTGACAAGGGGCATGTATGCAAGGTCACAATGTCTGCCAACAGTGTCCCTCACACACTGTTGCATGCATACACACCTGGTACTTGTACATATAAAGATGTACCTTGCCTATGACATGGTCAGTGTACTCCCACTCTGCCATACTCCCTCTTGGAAATGTCTGCAGGGCCACAGCCTGCAGACACACAGACACCTAGAACAAAAACAGAATACAGCATGTCAGGCTACATTCAGTCAGTTGTACTAACAGCAATAATGCATCCTGGCTAATAAGGTACATACACCTGTATGTGTACTCATAACAAATGTAAGCAGACAGCACCTTACACAGTATTACATAGCTACACTGTACTATATTCACCCTGTGCATCAGACCCATATTAGCATGTCCCTGCATCGATGGTATGGATGACAGGGATGTGGTACAGGTATCATCATATGTACAGGGTGTGGTGTGGGTTTGCCAGAGGCCTAGGCTTGGCCATATGGTTTACATCATGTGTGCATGTTTGGAGGGGTATACAATTGATGGGCTGTGCAGAGGTGCTGTGTGTATCTGGAGGTGACCTGCCTGTGATACAGATGTGTGTGTATGCATTCACACAGTCATACCATGTGGCTAACTTACACAGGGGTATGTTGGACAGCTGTGGACCATACATGACAGGGTGTCTAGTTCACCGCCTCCAGCCACAGACACAGGAACTGGTCCTGCTAGGGGTCTCACTGGCACCACCAGGCCCAAGGCCAGATACAGTACTGCTTCCTGATGATGACTGCTGTATGCTAGATCTGTGTCCCTAATGGGACCAGCCAAGACCACGTGCCCATGGCCTGCTCTGATGTGATATGGACAGCAACCGCCCCCCCCCCGTTCTATAGTGATGGTGTCACTGCTACTACAGGAGTGTGAAGGTGCACATCCCAAGTAAAACCAGCTGCAAAACACGAACTCAAAAGAGAAAACTTGCAGAGAAAACCAGTTTAATAAAAAGCAGAGCTTTCAGGCGTAACCCTTCTTCAATACTAATACATTCAAACACTAGACTCTAGAAGCTTAAATACAGGTCTAGAATCACATGACCAGCAGCCAAATGAAATCATGTGACAGAAAACAAATTAAAAATTAAAGACATATACATATAAATATATTAAAAGATGTGTAGATACACAGTATAAAATATTTACTTTACAATATTACGTAGCTTAACTAACACAGGTTTTAAACTGACAGTGCTATTTAAACCAAGATGAGTGCCAGCAGCTAATCTCAATATCCATTCAAATTCTTTGAGCTCAAGGTGGTTGTTGACATCACCACCTCTTTCATTTGGACATAGAGCATCAATCACTCTAAACTTAAATGTATGTGTTTCACCACAAGTTTTAATATGTTTACATAGTGCATTATTGTCACAATTTCTCCTAATTTCAGAATTATGGTCTATAACACGTTCCTTAAGCTTATGTATTGTTTTTCCCACGTAAAATGAACTGCATGAGATGCAGGTAGTCAAATAAACCACAAAAGTGGTGTTACAAGTAGCTGTAATTTTAAAATTAAATACTTGTCCATTGGCAGGATGAGTAAAAATATCACTACCATTCCCTAAGATATAAGCACAGGCAACACAGTTAAAACATGGAAAAGTACCAGTTTTAGCAGCCAATTGTGTATAACAGGGTCTATAAAAATCTTTATAACAGAGTAAACTTTTAATCGTCCTCATATTTTTATATGTAAAATGTGGCTTGGTGCCCAATATATTTTTTAGTTCATCCAATGCCATCAGAATGGGCCAGTTCCTGTTAATAATTTGTCTAATTGAACTTGACCTACCATTAAAAGTTGTGACGTACCTTATTTCATGTTGAGTAATGGTGTTATTACACTGACTATCTGTGAGGCTTGACCTATCTTCCAAAAATGTTGGTATAAGTGATGTCTGCCTAGCTTCCATTACATCAGATTTAAGCTTGGGTAATAAATTCATATCATATCCACTAGAAAAAAAGTCCTCTACCATATTATCAAGTTGTGAAACAAATGTAGTATTATCAGTAGTTAGTCTACTCGCTCTAATAAATCACTACTGTGATGCGTATATCTTCCATTACAAATCGCTGATAGAAACTAATGTTACTAAGAAATAGATTTTTTCTATCAGCGATTTGTAGACGATTGTCTACTAATATGGAATGGTACTTTGGATGATTTGAATATTTTCATTGATTATTTAAATTTTAGTACTAATTTTTTGAAATTTAAAATGGATGTGTCTGACAGCAGAATATGTTTTTTAGATGTCAAACTGCAATTGAATGATGGCATATTAAACACTAGTATTTATAGAAAGGATGTTAGTAATGGAAGATATACGCATCACAGTAGTATGCATGCGCCACATGTCTTTAAAGGTGTAGCAAAATCTCAATTTATTAGAGCGAGTAGACTAACTACTGATAATACTACATTTGTTTCACAACTTGATAATATGGTAGAGGACTTTTTTTCTAGTGGATATGATATGAATTTATTATCCAAGCTTAAATCTGATGTAATGGAAGCTAGGCAGACATCACTTATACCAACATTTTTGGAAGATAGGTCAAGCCTCACAGATAGTCAGTGTAATAACACCATTACTCAACATGAAATAAGGTACGTCACAACTTTTAATGGTAGGTCAAGTTCAATTAGACAAATTATTAACAGGAACTGGCCCATTCTGATGGCATTGGATGAACTAAAAACTATATTGGGCACCAAGCCACATTTTACATATAAAAATATGAGGACGATTAAAAGTTTACTCTGTTATAAAGATTTTTAATAGACCCTGTTATACACAATTGGCTGCCAAAACTGGTACTTTTCCATGTTTTAACTGTGTTGCCTGTGCTTATATCTTAGGGAATGGTAGTGATATTTTTACTCATCCTGCCAATGGACAAGTATTTAATTTTAAAATTACAGCTACTTGTAACACCACTTTTGTGGTTTATTTGGCTACCTGCATCTCATGCAGTTCATTTTACGTGGGAAAAACAATACGTAAGATTAAGGAACGTGTTATAGACCATAATTCTGAAATTAGGAGAAATTGTGACAATAATGCACTATGTAAACATATTAAAACTTGTGGTGAAACACATACATTTAAGTTTAGAGTGATTGATGCTCTATGTCCAAATGAAAGAGGTGGTGATGTCAACAACCGCCTTGAGCTCAAAGAATTTGAATGGATATTGAGATTAGCTGCTGACACTCATCCTGGTTTAAATAGCACTGTCAGTTTAAAACCTGTGTTAGTTAAGCTACGTAATATTGTAAAGTAAATATTTTATACTGTGTATCTACACATCTTTTAATATATTTATATGTATATGTCTTTAATTTTTAATTTGTTTTCTGTCACATGATTTCATTTGGCTGCTGGTCATGTGACTCTAGACCTGTATTTAAGCTTCTAGAGTCTAGTGTTTGAATGTATTAGTATTGAAGAAGGGTTACGCCCGAAAGCTCTGCTTTTTATTAAACTGGTTTTCTCTGCAAGTTTTCTCTTTTGAGTTCGTGTTTTGCAGCTGGTTTTACTTGTGCTGTTACTGTTTCTGCTGTTATTGGGAATTCCTGTTGGAGGTCTATCTCGCAGCCCTTAGCCTGGATATGGCAGTTGGAACTAGCTTGAATTCTTTAAAGTCTCTGATTAATATTGAGACCAACCCTTTACTGAACTGTGTGGACTCTACAAACTCTGCTACTTTGTCTGATGTTGTTCCTGAGCCAGAAAGCCTGGCAGAGTTTCATAAAATCTTGCAACAATTAGAGAGAAAGGTAACTGCATTTAAACGCTTGCAGTGGCAGCGTTTTAGCTTTTTAGCTTATGTGGAAAGAGGTATTGTCCCACGTGGGCTTTGGATTCTTAAAATGCCTTCATATGGCAATACTTTTCCGGAACTTTTAAAATCATGGCAACAGTTGAACATCAAGTTGTCTTTAGACTATATGTGCTTAATGAATGATTTCTTTGTTAAAATAGAAGATGAATATAAAAAAGAAATCTTCACCATGGAAAATGCTATTATGGAACTTTCTGTTTTTTCTAAGTTAATTCATGTCTATCAGCAAATGCTAGATAGACTGCATACCCTCGACATAAGAATGGAAGCTACTAAGAAACGTAAACTTTTACGTGACATTGGGGACTTCCAAAAGGGGAATATTTTCTCTTGGCCTAAATCTGATTATCATACAACCTCTAATTATCAAAAGCCTACTTATAAAGACGCACTTGATGCCTTAGATACTTTTGATGAACCTGTATGCAATACTAATGTCGTAGAAACACCTACAACTAAAGAGAATCCCCCCAATACAACATCTGACGGGATAGTCCAACCTACACCTACGTCTGTAACCAGCAGCGCATGCGCATCTGTTAGGATACGAAGTAAGAATGATGGCGCTGACAACGTGAATACGCTAACTGGAAAAAAGACTCAACAACTTACTTTTAGCTTTGTACCTAAGCGTTTTCAGTTAGAACAACCAGAAGCAGTTGGAAATAAATCCCCCAAGTCGAGGGGCTTGTTATCTACACAAATTACATCTACAAACAAAAGGAAGAATCAAAGCCCTTTAGGACTGAACAAAGTAAGTCGAAATGAACAGTGTATTAAACCTCTCCACTTTTGAATTACAATCAGCGCACTTTTCGCTTTTCAGTAAAGGTTTTAAATTTATACCATATGGTTGTGACAATATTGTCTCTGCTTTAACAGAACTAAAAATCTTTGTTCGAAATCTCAACTTAAGACTGCTATTTGGCAATACTCCTGCACCTGAAAAATGTTGTAAACGTAGTAGCACTTTTATGCCAGTCAGTGTTCCTGTACTAAAGGCTTTTCATGACATTTGCGAGTTTCAGATTAGAGAACTCTATTTAAAACCTGTTAAAAACAAGGCATATAATTTAAGCTTCTCTGAGTATAAAGCCTTAAAAAGTTTACAACAGTGTAATGACATTATTATAAAACAAGCTGATAAAGGTGGCAAGGCTGTCTTAATGAATCGTGATAATTATTTTTCAGCTGTTTCTCTGCTTTTAAATGATGATACTGCCTTTAAAGTTATCACTAGAACTGATGTAAAAAATTGTATAAGTTATGTGAACATGGTTGTGTATGAGCTGCAGCTTAATAATGACATAGATATTGATCTTTTAACTATTTTACAGTACCTTGTCCTCTGATTCCACATTTATATGGGATCCCTAAGATTCATAAATCCCTGGAAAATCCACCCATGAGACCGATTGTCTCTGGAGGTGGTTGGGTTACTGAACCCATATCAGTTTATTTGCATAGGCAATTAGAAGTTTATTTACCTAAATGTAGTTCTATTCTAAAGGATACTTGTGATTTATTGTCAAAGCTACGGGTATGGTATAATAATGTAAAACTGATTTAAATACCAAGAAATATTATTTAGTGACGCTTGATATCATGTCCCTTTTCACAGTTATCCCCAATGATGTGGGAATAGAACTACTTAGAGAATTTTTGTCTTCTCAACCTAGTCCTGACCATAGGCTCATTAGCAATATCTGTTGCCTTATGGATGTAGTTCTGAGGAACAATGTGTTTATGTTTAATAATACCTTATTTCTTCAGTTAACAGGCGTAGCTATGGGCACATCCGTAGCAAATACTTACGCTAATTTAGTGCTTTACCAATGGGAATGCAACTATTTGTTTAATGCACAAAATCTATTTCTTAGTAACATTAGTTTCTATCAGCGATTTGTAGACGATTGTCTACTAATATGGAATGGTACTTTGGATGATTTGAATATTTTCATTGATTATTTAAATTTTAGTACTAATTTTTTGAAATTTAAAATGGATGTGTCTGACAGCAGCATATGTTTTTTAGATGTCAAACTGCAATTGAATGATGGCATATTAAACACTAGTATTTATAGAAAGGATGTTAGTAATGGAAGATATATGCATCACAGTAGTATGCACGTGCCACATGTCTTTAAAGGTGTAGCAAAATCTCAATTTATTAGAGCGAGTAGACTAACTACTGATAATACTACATTTGTTTCACAACTTGATAATATGGTAGAGGACTTTTTTTCTAGTGGATATGATATGAATTTATTATCCAAGCTTAAATCTGATGTAATGGAAGCTAGGCAGACATCACTTATACCAACATTTTTGGAAGATAGGTCAAGCCTCACAGATAGTCAGTGTAATAACACCATTACTCAACATGAAATAAGGTACATCACAACTTTTAATGGTAGGTCAAGTTCAATTAGACAAATTATTAACAGGAACTGGCCCATTCTGATGGCATTGGATAAACTAAAAACTATATTGGGCACCAAGCCACATTTTACATATAAAAATATGAGGACGATTAAAAGTTTACTCTGTTATAAAGATTTTTATAGACCCTGTTATACACAATTGGCTGCTAAAACTGGTACTTTTCCATGTTTTAACTGTGTTGCCTGTGCTTATATCTTAGGGAATGGTAGTGATATTTTTACTCATCCTGCCAATGGACAAGTATTTAATTTTAAAATTACAGCTACTTGTAACACCACTTTTGTGGTTTATTTGGCTTACTGCATCTCATGCAGTTCATTTTACGTGGGAAAAACAATACGTAAGCTTAAGGAACGTGTTATAGCCCATAATTCTGAAATTAGGAGAAATTGTGACAATAATGCACTATGTAAACATATTAAAACTTGTGGTGAAACACATACATTTAAGTTTAGAGTGATTGATGCTCTATGTCCAAATGAAAGAGGTGGTGATGTCAACAACCGCCTTGAGCTCAAAGAATTTGAATGGATATTGAGATTAGCTGCTGACACTCATCCTGGTTTAAATAGCACTGTCAGTTTAAAACCTGTGTTAGTTAAGCTACGTAATATTGTAAAGTAAATATTTTATACTGTGTATCTACACATCTTTTAATATATTTATATGTATATGTCTTTAATTTTTAATTTGTTTTCTGTCACATGATTTCATTTGGCTGCTGGTCATGTGATTCTAGACCTGTATTTAAGCTTCTAGAGTCTAGTGTTTGAATGTATTAGTATTGAAGAAGGGTTACGCCCAAAAGCTCTGCTTTTTATTAAACTGGTTTTCTCTGCAAGTTTTCTCTTTCAAGGTGCACATCCCCCCAGACTCTTAGCTGTTGTTGGTGCTGACCTATGTCCACGTGGCTGATGCCCATCTCCCACCACCAGATGCTCTAGCACAGACATGCCACGGTCGAGATTGCAAAGGTCTCACCCCACCATCTATTCATGACCTCAGTATTTTAATATGTGGCCTCTACAAGGTCATGTATGTCACCACGTAAATCAGGAAATGTTGCATCCACCACCCTGAGTATTTGTCTGGTGTGGCATTCACTATGTGCCTGTACATCCATGACAGCCCAAAACATATGCTTGGAGACACCTGCTGTGGCACTTGTGACAGCGGCTTGATGAGCACCAGTCCTCCTACGAGCACCCCTGTCCATCAGCCTGTGTGGGACCTCGCCTGCACTCTGGCTATGGCCAGTGTGTACACTCACACCTGTCACAGTCACACACACACACACACACACACACACGCACACACACACGCACACACACACACACACACACACACACACACACACACACACACACACGCACACACACACACACACACACACACACACACACACACACACACACACACACACACACACATGCCCACACGCACACACACACACACACACACACACACACACACACACACACACACACACACACACACACACACACACACACACACACACACACACTTACAGGTGAGGTGCCATAGATCTGTTACACAGACCACACATTACCCAAATGGTGACATGCATGACACACGGCCCTCAACATCATGCATTGCAGCCAGTTTTACTACATGTAACTAACAACATAGGGCTCTGTGATATGTGAGTAGTGTTAGTAGGTGATGGCCCTTCCCCAGCACAGACTGCACCCATGTACACATCATTGCTGTTCACCTGTATAGCACAGTGGCAAGTACTACAGAACATACCTCATAACTGAACAGATCATCGTAGAATGTATAGATGTCTGGCTCATATGTTTTCTCTGTTTCTCACAACACTTGTGTTTGTTTGATACATAACTGGGATGATCTGAGGAGTGACATCACTAATTAATGACATACATTTGAGTTGCAGACCTCCAAACCAGCAGTAATTGTATGGTCACACAAATTCTATTATACCACCAGCCTTCTAAGCTTACAGTGGATATGATAAGTGTACACAACCCTGTTAACATGCCATGTTCTTGTAATATATAAAATGAAACAGCAATAATACATTCAAAAATATTACCCACCTTTCATGTGACATATGACCTGTGCAATCCAATCAACAAACAAGTGTGTTACATGTAAAATATAATGAATGAACTATGTATAATATGGGGATTGCATAAATGTGCGCACCCTTAAAATGATACTTTGTTGAAGCACCTTGTAAGTGACTTACCGAATTCACTCTTCTTTGGGAAGGTGTCTATCAGCATAGCACATCTTGACTTGGCATTATTTGGACACTCTTCCTTGCAAAGGTCCCCCAACTCTGTCAGCTTGCAAGGGCAGCTCATGTGCATAGCCCTTGTCAGGTCACACTGTGGTTTTGCTATAGGGTTTAGGTCTTGGCTCTGGCCGGGCCCAATCCATAACCATGAGTGTGTTCAGATGGTGCCATTCTTAGGTAGCTTTGGATGTATGCTTTGGGTCTTTCTCATCCTCAGTGTTCTTGCAGATGCCTGATGGATTTGGGCCAGATGTGAGTGTTATTTGGAACTGTTCAGAATTCCCACCACTGTGACTACAGGCCCAGTTCTGACTTTGGAACAGCATCCCCACAGCAGGCCATTGCCACCAGCGTGATTCACCATGGGGATGGTGGTCTTCAGGTGAAGAGAGGTATTGCTTGTGCACCACACGTACCTTTTGGTATTGAGGCTGTGAGGTCGAGCCATAGTCTCATTACACCATAACACATTTTCACACATGCCTTTGGGAGACATGATGTGCTGTACTGCAAATAGTATCCACACCTGGATGTTTTTTGGTGTGGGGAAATGCTTCCATATTCTGACCCTACCCCATAGGCCAGACTTATGCAGAATATGGGAGATTGTTCTCACATGTAGTACACAACACCAGTACTTGCAAGAGATTCCTGCAACTCCTTAGTGTTGCTGTATTTCTCCTGTCAGCCACCCTAACCAGGTTTTGACATGTCTTTTCATCAGTGTTGGAGGGACATCAGGTTCTTTTCAACAGCACTGTTGTCTCATATTCAATTCATCTTTTGATGACTGTCTCCTCTGTGTTCCATGGTGTATGCAATGCTGTGGTAATGTTGTACCCTACTCCTGACTGATACCTTTCAAATATGAGATCTCTTTTCTGCTTTGTAAGCTGTCTGCAAGCCATGGCTGTTGCAGGCAACTGAGCAAATGTCATGAATATCCTACTTGGATAGCAGACTGTTATTTGGTGTTACTCAGAGTGCCTTTACTTGATGGCAGGTGTGTATCCAAGCAGACTGAATGCTGTCAGTAAATCACAAGCTGCTGCAATAAAATATTATTTGAAGGGTGTGCACACGTATGCATCCAGCTTATTGTAAGGTTTGTATACTCCATATTTGGTGCCCAACAGATTGGTTGGTTTTACAAGTGAATTGTTCATATTATGGGTCACATTAAAAGTTGGAACAGGTGTGGACTGACAAATTGTGGTCTCAATTTGTATATATTACAAACACCTGGCATCTTAACAGGGGTGTGTATACTGTTTATATCCACAATATAAGAGCAATGTTTCACACATGTCCCTACCTTAGGCTGTTTGTCCCCCCATTTTGTTGGTCTTTGCCCAGAAGTCTTGCACTGACAGGTTGTGAGGTATGCTACAGGAATTTTACATTCTCTTCAGATAGGCCTCTGTGGTAACCACTGTGATGCAATGCAGTTAACCCCACCACAAGTGAACATGCACATAAAGCAATATGGCTATGAGTGACAGTTGTGTGCATGGTAAATTGCATGCCATTCACATGCCTGGGGTATTGGCACACCACATTAGAACAAATCCATACTCACCAGCTTCAGGCTGCTGTCCCACATGCAGATCAGAGGGACCTAGGTAGTTGTGGGAGAGAGGTATTGTCAGCAGACTCACATGTGGCATTGGTACAGGATGGATGCAGCATGTCTGCACATTTACAGTACAACCCCCAATACTACACAATTTGCCATAGATGTGCACTTCTGTGCATTAGAAATCCCCACCCACATCTGTAATCTGACCTGACACATGCATGTAGATACTCTATAGATACAAGTATGTCTGCTACACTAGTCTAGTAATCTCCACTGGGGCCCTACCTGCACGCTTCTTGTCCATTGTCTGGGTGCCACCCACCTCCAGCATGTGGGGGTGTGTACCCTGATGTTGTACTAGGATGGGTGCCCCAAGGTTGGCATGGAGCTCCTCCGTGGGTGTCAGTGGGGGCTGCATGGTTGGACCCCCACCTGTGGCTGTGCAGTCCCCGGCCATGATAGCAGCCCTTTGCCGGGCATGGTGTATGAGGTCAGTTGCATGATCCTGACATGCTCGTATGTACATGCGTGCAGGCCAACATTGCTTTCCCTGTGGACAAGGTCATCCCACAGGGTGGTCCTCTCACGCAGATGTTGCTGGCTCTGGCCAAACATTATGGCATAGTTCTGTAGTTTGGCTTCTATGATTATATTTATCTCAGCTGCTTAAAAAGTTGACCTTTGCTAATGCGACATTGCACCTGGAAGACATAAACAGGGGAAACACATCACACAACCTCATACATTTGGCAACAGTGTGTACAGAACCTGCACATCTACATTGAATATCAGTAGCCACCACTCACAACCACACCATACCCCTGTAATCTATCAGCACAGTATCGGCTTGCATTGCACTCCTGGTCCTGTTCCTGATGTGTCAGATTCCTCCCAGTGAGGGCCAGTTAATTGCACAATCCTCTATTCCTCATTCATGTCTGTGTAGAGGGATGACATTGGCCATCTTCCATGCGGATGGGGCGTGGATGGTGCTGAGGCTTGGTGTGACTGCAGTGTGTAATGGAGCTGGGGGCACATGCCTGAGTTCATGTAGGATGCGGACAGGGATGTTATCAGGTCTCATGGATACTTACGTTTATTGCCTTTCAGTAGGCAATATGTACCTGCTCATTGGTGATGAGAGGAGGGGTGCAGGTGCTGTGCATATCCACCTATAGAGATGCTGAGCCAGGGGGGTGATGTTTGCCCTAACCCTATCTGCAGCAGGTTGGATATAGCTATGTTGTGTGTGTATGTGTTCTGATTGACCAGCAATACAGGGTGGGTTGGTTTGTTGCCTCTGAGATTGCAGACATATGTGAACATGGCTTTGTGATTGGCCTTGGTGGATGTGTCCAATTTGTACTCATAGTTAGCCTTACAGTAATTCACCTGTGACCTTATATGCTTGCTCAGACAAAGGCTGACCTGATGCCAAGTTGGTGCCTGCTCCTACTTTGCCCTGTACAGCCAATATAGGGATAAAGTCTGTGGTTTGTGTATTGCTGCTGTCCAGCAAAGGGGATTACTCTACTTTGGTTGAGATAGGTTTTACAAGTAAGGTATTGCTGAGTCCATACATCTATGTAGGTGTTCATATACCTGTTTGTAGTAGGCATGGAGACATAGTCATAACACAGTTGGACACCTCTCCAATTTCAAACTGATCTTCTTCTTCTTCTTCTTCTTTCAGCTTTTTCCCGGTTAGGGGTCGCCACAGTGAATCATCTGTCTGCTCATGATTGTCAGTGGAGTTTTACAGTGTTGAGTTGCCAGCCCGGCACCCAACCATCCACAGAAGGCACACACATGCACACACTCACACCTAGGGCCAATTTAGAGTGTCCAATCCACCTACTGCATGTCTTTGGGATGTGGGAGGAAACCGGAGCACCCGGACGAAACCCACGCGACCACAGGGAGGACATGCAGACTCCGCACAAAAGGCACCCCAGCCGAGAATTGAACTGGAGAACTTCTTGCTGTGAGGCGGAAATGCTAACCACTGCACCACCGTGGCCGCGCTCCAATTTCAAACTGATAATCGTGCTTATTGTAGTACCCATGGCTGTGTCAGGGTAATGCAACAACAAGTAGCTGTAGAAATGTCACTCTGTTGGATGCACAGTAACTAAGATTACAAATGTGTATGTACAACATGTACAGCTTATTTAACTGACATTTTGCATCACATGTCTATTGTTATAAGGAGGCCAGATACACATACTCATACTGACATGTACACAGGTAATACCTGATATGAGTTTCTGTTTTATGTCAGCATGGTACACTGTATTCACACTCTTGCTGCCCAGTCATCCCTCTCAACCCATTAAAGCAGGACATCTGTAGGACGCCACACGTACATGGGGGGCAATGGGACAAAATTAGTGACACTGTCTTAATACTGCTGTAACACACGAGTAATTCGATAACACAGTAGCCTTTGCATTGACAGACATACCCTGGAGGATATCCAACACTCATATGGCAGGAAGAGAGGAGAAAGGCTAGGAGTGTGGTAGTGAGGGTAAGAACTTTTAATGTTGGCAGTATGACTGGTATAGGGACAGAGCTAGTTGATATGATGGCCAGAGGAAGGTTGATATATTGTGTGTGCAAGAAACCAGATGGAAGCGGAGTACGGCTAGGTGTATCGGAGGCAGGTCACAATTGTGCTATAATGGTGTGGATGGGAGGAGAAAGGGGGTAGGGATTATCCTGAAGGAACAGTATGCCAAGAGTGTTTTTGGAGGATGAAATGAGTGTCTGATAGAGTGATGGTTATGAAGCTGGAAATTGATGGTGTAATAATAAATGATGTTAGTGCATATGCTACACAAGTTGGTTGTGTGATGGATGAGAAAGAGAAATGTGAAGTCAGTTGAATGACATGGTGATGACTGTTTCCAAGGGTGAGAGAGTGGTTATTGCAGCAGATTTCAATGGGCATGTTGGTGAAGGGAACAAAGGGGATGAGGAAGTGATGGGTATATATGGTGTTAAGCAAAGGAATGCAGACGGTGAAATGGTAGTGGATTTTGCAAAAAGGATGGACATGGCTGTGGTGAATACATACTATAACAAGAGGGAGGAGTATAGGGTGACATACAAGAGTGGAGGAAAATACACACAGGTGGAATATATTCAATGTAGGAGGGCCAGTTTGCAAGAGATTGGAGACTGTAAAGTTGTAACGGGGAAAGTGTAGTTAGGCAGCATAGAATGTTGGTCTGTAAGGTGACATTGGTGATCAAGAAGAGGAGCGTGAGGGCAGCACCAAGGATCAAATGGTGGGAACTGGAAAAGAGTGATTGTGAGGTGGAGTTCAGGGGAGAGTTAAGACAGGCACTGGGTAGCAGTGAAGATTTAACAAATATCTGGGTAAGTACATCAGAGCTAGTAAGGGAGATGGCTAGAAAGGTGCTTGGTGTGACATATGGATGGATGAAGGAGTATAAGGAGACCTGGTGGTGGACTGAGGAAGTACAGGAGAGTATACAGAGAAAGAGGTTGGGGAACAAGGACTGGGATTGTCAGAGAGATGAGGAAAGTAGATAGGAGTATAAGGAGATGAAATGCATGGCAAATAGAGAGTTGGCAAAGGCTAAGTATGAGGCATATGAAGAGTTGTATGATAGGATGAACACTAAGTAGGGATGAAAGGACTTGTACCAATTGGCTAGACAGAGGGACTGAGTTAGGAAAGATGTGCAGCAGATAAGGGTGATAAAGGATAATGAGGGAAACATGCTCACAAGCGAGGAGAGTTTGTTGAGCAGATGGACAGAGTACTTTGAGAGGCTGATGAATAAAAAGAATGAGAGAGAGAAGGCTGGATGATGTGGGTATGGTGAATCATTAAGAGCAATGGCTTATTAAGGAGGAAGTAAGGATAGCTATGAAGAAGATGAATACTGGAAAGGCTGCTCATCCACATGACATATCTATGGAAGCATGGAGGTGTTTAGGAGAAATGGCAGTGGTGTTTTTAACCAGATTGTTTAATGATATCTTGGAAAGTGAGAGGTTGCATGAGGAGTGGGGAGAAAGTGTTTGGGTACTGTTTTAAGAATAAGGATGATGTGCAGAGTTGTGGTAACTACAGTGGGATAACATTGATCAGGCACAGCATGAAGTTATGGGAAAGAGTAGTGCCAGCTAGGTTAAGCATGGAGGTGATGAGTAGCTGTCAGCAGTATGGTTTCATTCCAGTAAAGAGCACTACAGATGCGATGTTTGCTCTGAGAGTGTTGATGGAGAAGTACCGAGAAAGTCAGGAGTTGCTTTGTGTCTTTCTGGACTTACAGAAAGCATATGACAGGGTGCCTGGGGAGGAGTTGTGGCATTGTATGTAGAAGTCATGAGTGGCAGTGATATATGTAAGAGTGGCACATGATATGTACAAGGGTGGTGTGACAGCAATGAGGTCTGTGGTGGGAGTGATGGATGCGTTTAAGGTGGAGATGGGATGACATCAGGGATCAGCTGTAAGCCCTTTCTTATTTGCAAAAGGTGATGGACAGGTTGACAGACAAGATCATGCAGGAGTCCCCTTTGACTATGATGTTTGCAGATGACATTGTGATCTGTATTGAGAATAGGGAACAGATATAGGAGACCCTGGAGAGGTGGAGATATGCTCTAGAGAGGAGAGGAATGAAGGTCAGCAGGACTATGACAGAATGTCTGTGTGTGAATGAGAGGGAGGATAGCGGAATGTTGAGGATGCAGGGAGTAGAGTTGGCAAAGGTGAATGAGTTTAATTGATTAGGATCAACATTTCAGAGTAATGACAACTGTGGAGGACAGGTGAAGAAGAGAGTACAGGAAGGATGGAGAGGGTGAAGAAGAGTGTCAGGAGTGATTTGTGACAGACGAGTACCAGTAAAAGTGAAAGGGAAGGTCTACAAGAGGGTAGTTAGACCAGCTATGTTATATGGGTTGGACACAATGGCATTGATAAAAAGGCAGGAGTCAGAGCTGAATGTGGCAGAATTACAGATGTTAAGATTTACACTGGGTATGATGAGGGTGCACAGGATTAGCAATGTGTATATGAGAGGATCAGCCCATGTTGGATGGTTTTGAGACAAAGACAGAGAGCCAAGATTACATCAGTTTGGACATGTGCTGAGGAAGGATGCTGAGTATATTGGGAAAAGGATGGTAAGGATAAAGCTGCCAGATAAGAAGAAAAGAGGAAGGCCTCAGATAAGGTTTCTGGATGTGGTAAGAGAGGACATGTAGGCGGTTGGTGTGACAGAGCAAGATGCAGAGTACAGGCAGAAATGGCAACAGATGATCCACTGTGGTGACCCTTAATGGGAGCAGCAAGAGAAAAAAGGAGATGTTGTAATGTCAGTCTTCACAGATTTCCCAAGGATTTGCCAGACATAACATAACTCTATGAGTAAATGACTACAAATATGAGGCACACATATGGTCAGAGTGCATAACATTGGACAGTTAAATGGTATGAGCTCAGTATATCACATGGAGTTCAAGACACACATCTCGAACAGTACTTTAGTATGCAAATACCATGTATAGGTCTCTCACATTTCTGAGACAAACAAGTATATCATAGTTGTATTCACAAGTAAGATATGGATATGTACGACATTCCAGTAGCTGGCCTAGCATTGTCACAGTCAGTATTGTTCAACACACTCTTCAGTGGTAGTCATATGTGAGCCATCCTTTCCTGGGTGACTCAGGGGGCCTGACCTATGATCTATGTCACTGCACACAGACCAAGATGCTATGGCCATAGGTTCTGATCAGCAATACATCAGTACAGCAAGTCTTGTTGAGATATATATGTTAAACTTCCTATTTCCCATTCTTACATACCCACTACTGCAGTCCATTACATGCTTACATGTTTGACATACCTGTTTTTTCCAAGTGTATTTGGTTATATGCTGCTTAGTTTTTTTTTTCTTTTCACTGTTTCTCTCGCTCTCTCTCATGGATGTAGGGTGTACATCTGTTTTGCATAGGCAGCAGCTTGCCTTTTGTAGGTAATGTTCATGAGCAGCTGATGGCCTGTGCACCATTTGGTGCCCCCACTTGCTAATTGCATGCAGAACAGCTGTGTTGTTATTTATATAGCCGATGGCATGGCAACACACTTCTATAATTGAGTACTTCATGTGGGTGTTGGTCCTTTTCCTTGACAGTGAGGAAGACTTCATGGAGGTGTGTGAACAACAGCATTATAGATGATATTTAGAAATACCTCTTACAACCAAAACTGTGGAGACAGCCAACAAAATGGGGAAGAATGTTCCAAGCAATGGGACAGAATGTAAGTATTGCTGTTATACATTTGAATTAATGCTAGTCTAACAGGATTTGTGTGAACATGGAGTTTCTGCGTGATTTTAGCTCTGACAGTGTTATGTGTTTGACATAACTCTCAACTGTAGGGCTATTTGCAGAATGGCCAGAGTTTGGACTCCTATGTTTGGTGTGTTCCTCAGACATTTTTTGTCTTTGGAAAATCAGTAGCATACTCTGGGGATTGCAGTCAGTAACTGCTAAAATCCATTTGTGTTTCTGACCTCATATTACTCAGAAAATATATGTTGCAACTAACCCTATTACACCAGCAACTTTCTCAGTTCTTAACAGCAATATTTGAAATATGCCCCTGTATTTAGGCCTCTGTCCCCCAATTATGTCAGGCTTTGTCCTGATGTCATGCAGTAAGAGAGTGATAGGTATGGCATATGATTAAGTGCCTACATTTCTGATATCATCCCAGTGATGTATCAGACTGCCAGACATGTTATATGGAAGAGGCCTTATATATGAGGGAAAGCCAGGACATTCTGTGGGACTCTGTACAGTTGAGAGGTCTATGTATTTCTGGAAATAGTTGACAGACTGTCAGGACTGTGTAGCAGTTTAGTGGGTCAATGTTATTTGGGAGCGGGGTGGATGTATGTGTTATGACTCCTTTTCTATCTGCCTGTAAAAGCTGATCCTGTTTCTGGTGGTCTAGCAGCTGTATATGTTTGTAGGGGCAGACTGAGACATGTCCCATACCATGGTCAGGCATCAATACTACACTGTGAATTGGGCCAGTATATGTAGGGGAGTGTGTGAGTGGCAAACATGTTGAGATGCTTTTGTTCACACAGTCCTTATACTGTACTGTTCCTTTGGCTTACTGGTATGTCAGTGTGACTGTGGTGGAATTGGTTGTGGGTATGCACTTTCACACTGGTGTCTATTTTTCAGTGCTTTTACATCCCTGTAGTGCCTGATATATTTGCAAATACATGTGCAATTTCCCCTAGTGAATTTGGGTTAGTGTTGTGTCAGTCTGACTGTAGTTAGAACAGTGCTTGGTGACATGCTTAGCAGCTGAGTGTAGTTTCCCTAATGTGATGTTATGTCCAGATATTTGTATGATGTATTGTTGCCTGGCCCCCATAAGTGCTGTGTATTTCTGACACATCAGTGGGATGATATGAGGATTTCAGTTACTAACTAGTGAGAGATAATTGAGTGTTGGACTTGTGTTATTTCAGTCAATATATGTTAGGACAGACATGAGGGTGTTACTGCAGCAACTGTGTCAGCTTATCTACTCTAGTATTTCAGATATCTCCTTATTTTCATGGCTTTCTCCCCCCACTTTGTCAGGGTTGGTCCAGATTTGTTGCAATAAAGGGTTCTGAGCCTACCTCTCAACTGTCCGGATTGTTGCAGTATGCCCAGGTGTATTGCTCATATTTCTGGTCTGTTCCACAGATTCATTATTTTTATATCCCTGGTAAATCACTGTGATGATCTGAGGATTTCTGACAGTAAATGACATACATTTCAGTTTCAGAACTCACATCCTTCAGAACATGTATGCTGAAACAAATCCTGTCACTCTGGCAACGTTCTACATTTATAAGAGCGATATTTAAAATATGTCCCTAGATGGGGTCCATTGTCCCCCCATTTGGACAGCCTTTGGCCAAATTCATTGCAATAAGAGGTTGAGAGGTATGGTTGTGAGGTATGACTCCACTACATGTTATGAGCATATATATATATATATATATATATATATATATATATATATATATATATATTTCACTTTATATATATATATATATATATATATATATATATATATATATATACATATATATATATATATTTTATGTGTATATTTCTATTTATATTATGCATATATTTTTCAATATATACACATATCTCTCTCTCTCTCTCTCTCTCTCTATATATATATATATATATATATACATGTGTATATGTATAAATACAAAACCTGACTGATTCTACGGAATCTTTTCCCTACTGCAGAATGATTCTACTGCATGATATGTTCGAAAAAGCATCAGCAATCACTGCAACTCAAATGGTGTAGTGATACAGAATATAGTGTACAGGGCCCTAGGTTCAAGACTTGACAGGGCTGATTATTTTGTTGCTAGGCAGAAGAGTGGCTGATGGAAACAGAGTGATTAAAGATGTTTTAAGCAGTTACAAGTGAATTTGCACAGGTTTTCATGATGCTAAGTGATGCCAACACACAGTTAAATTTACAGATGCTTAATCTGTGTTGGCTTCACTTAGTGACATTTAGCAGTGTGCAAATCCACTTAGCTGAGCTACTTGCTGCTTAGCATTTACATTTGAGCAATGCTTAAACCTGCTAAGCATCGCTGAGCATTGCTAACAATTGCTCACAGTTCACTCTTATGCAATATCTTTTATAAATATTTCTCTGTGTATATTATATTGTATTATATTATTATAATAATATTATAATATGATATCCTTATAATATCATTATAATGTCATATTTTATATATATATATATATATATATATATATATATATATATATATATTTTTTTTTTAATATTTCTTATAAAATATAAAATATGCCTCCATTACAGTAGCAAGGGGTGTAAGTATACTGTATGGGACATGTGTATACATGGGTGGTTTCCTATTCACTCACACTTCAATTTTACACCAGCTACACTACCCTGGGTGACAAAATAACTTACCACATATTTTAATATGAAAATAGTACTTTTAACACTGCTTTCCCATGTAAAACTGGATTTCGTATTGTTGTACTCAAATTGTGTATGCCTGCATGCAAAGCTGGGACTCTGACCACTACACTACCTTGGTTTGGGGATTTGAGCTGTATATTTTATCTCCTACTGCATATTAATATTATAATATTATATTAAATGGAGAGTAGCCGCAGTGGTACGGCAGTAGCATTGTTACCTCACAGCAAGAGGTTCTCCCGTTCAATTCTCGGCTGGGCTTGGGAGTGCCTTCTGTGTGGAGTCTGCATGTCCTCTCTGTGGTTGTGTAGCATTCAAAAGACATGCGTGTGTAAATGGGCGTACCTTCGTTGAAGGTTGGGTGTCGAGCTGTCACCTCGGCGTTTCATAAAAATCTACTGCCAATTATTAGCGGACCGAAGTTCCGCTGTGGCAACCCCTTACCGGGAAAAGCCGAAAAATTCAAACAACAACAACAACATATTAAATGGAGAGTATTGAGGTTTTTGGCCATGTAATTGAGGACTGCTGTCATGGCATCATGGCATACATTTCAGTTTCAGTCATGTATCCCTCAGAACATTCATGCTAATGCATAACTTTCTGTCTGTCCTCTGTGCAGATAGGATGACACCGGTACTCAGGGTGTGGTTGATTACACTGCATGATGGGTCTGAGAGCCCATTCCTGTATTCATGTAGGATGCAGCCAGGAATGGTATCAGGCCTATAGAGACCTCTATGTGTTACCTTTGAGAGTGCATTACAGACCTGCTTCCTGATCATGAGGGGAAGGGGGCAGGTGCTGTACATGCACATGTGTTCCTATGGGGGGGGTCAACGGGTGACATTTACACTTCACCTGTCTGCAGCCGGTTGCCTATACCAATGGCATATGTGTATGTGGTGTAATCGACCACCACTACAGATCAGATATGTGTGTTGCCTCTGGAATTGCAGACATGTCGGGAAGGCCTAGTGATCGGCCTTGGAGGATGTATCCACTTTGCACTCAAAGAAAGCCTTAGTGTACATCACCTGTGAACTTATTTGCTTGTGCAGAACAAGGTGATGTGGCTGCCAATGAGGCACGTGTTCCTTCTTGGCCCATCCTGCGATTATTTCCACCTATAATGGTAGTTGTATATTGCTGATGTCCACCACAGGCCTTCAGCCTACCTTGAGGGGGTTGATGTTGTCCTGCCAGGTATTGTTGAGGCCATACCGCTATGTAGGTGCCCACATAGTATTGTGGTGTGGGCCTGGACACTGCTGCTAGTTCCAACATTTGAGACATCCTTCATGTGGGCCTTGCCCCTTTTCCTTGCCTGTGCAGAGGACATTATAGAGGTGTGGTGGCTGCAGCTTCACAGACAGTAGGTGTGAATACCTCACAGTACAGGACACATGGAGACAGCCCAACAACATGGGGGACAAAGCTCCAGAATTGAATACAAGGATTGTATGTCATTAGTGCTGTTATACACATGGAGGGTTGCTAGATTGACAGGGTTCATCTGGACATGCATTTACTGAATGACTTGCTATCTGACAGTGATATGCCTCTGACATAACTCTCAACTGGAATGTTGTCCACAGAGTGGCCAGAGGTTTGCCTGTTATGTTTGGTCAGTTCCTCGAATGTCTGTTTTTGTGGGGTCAGTAGGATAATGTGAGGATTGTAGTCACTAACTGTTGACATCCATTGGTGCTTCAGACATCATATCCTTCAGGGATGTTATGTTACAACAGCACATGTAACACCAGCTACTGTTTCAGTTTGTAACACCATTATGTGTGATATGTCCCTATTTCTGGCCCCTGTCCCCCAAGTACGTCATGCTTTGTCCAGATGTCCTGCACTTTGAGGTGCAGAGGTATGGTGTATCATTAATTACCAACTGCACTCCAGTTATCATCCCAGTGACCAAGCAGACTCCTGGCCATGGTATGCGGCAGTGGTCAAGATTATGGTTTCACACCATGAAAATTCTGTCGAAATCTGTACATGACAGTTATGTATGTCTGGCCATTGTGAACAGACTGACAAGATTGTGTAGCAGTGTTGTGTGTAGATGTTTGTTGGGCTGGGTAGAGAGAGTAGCAGATGTGAGTGCCATACATCCTTTACCTATCTGACTGTACATGCTGCTATGTTTGCTGGTGGTCTATCAGGTCTGTATGCTTGTAGGGGCAGACTATGAAATGTCCTGTAACACCTCAGGATTCTCAGTACACTGTGATTTTGGCCAGTGTAGTGCGTGACTAGCAATCAGTATATGTTTGTTCACACAGTCATTCTACTCTGGAGTTCATTTTGGGTACTGGTATGTTGCTGTGACTGTGGTGCAAATGTTTTTGGGTGGATATTTTTGCATCACTATCTGCTTTTCACTACAGTTCCATCCCTGTAGTGCATGGTATATTTGAATATACATGGGTAATTGCCCAGAGCTGATGTGGGGGAGTGTCGTGTTGCTCTTACTGTACTTCATAAGATGCTGGGTGACATGTTTGGCAGTTGTCAGGGGATTTCCATTCTGTTACATGGCTGCGGTCATACCTCCGCACTGTCCAGAGACCAACACACTGTCCAGATGCATGGCTCATATGTTTGGTCTGTTCCCCAGACAGTTGTTGTTCTTAGCTAATCAGTAGGATACTCTGTGGAATACAGACAGTACATGCTAACATCCATTGGTGTTACTGACTACATATCCCTCAGAAAAGATATGTGACAACAAACCCAATAACACCAGCAACTATCTAAATTTATAACAGCAATATGTCAAATATACCCCTGTGTTCAGGTCTCTGTCCCCCAATTATGTCAGGCTTTGTCCAGATGTCATGCACTAAGAGGCTTAGAGGTATGTAGTATCATTATTTATTGCCTTCATTCCCGCTACCATCAAAGTGATGTCATAGACCCTCAGACATGTAAAAAAGAAGCGGCCATAGATATGAGTCCTGTACCTATACATTCTGTGGGAAATTGTACATTTGAGAAGTCTGTGTATGTCTGGCCATTGTTAACAGACTGTCAGGATTGTGTAGCAGTGTAGTGTGTACATGTTATTTGGGCTGTATAGGGAGTGGGGCACATGTGAGTGTCATGGGCCCTTTCTATTTGACTGTGCATGCTGCTCTGGTTTCTGGTTCCCAATCACCTGTATATGTTTGTATGGGCAGACAGTGACATGTCCTGTAACACCTAAAAATTCTCAATACACTGGGACTTGGGGCAGTATATGTAGGGGTAAAGTGTGATTGTCAAATGGGATATTGTTGCTAATACAGTCATTATACTGTAGTGTTTAGTTTGCTTGCTGGTATGTCACTGTGACTGTGGTGCAATTGGTTGTGGGTATGCACTTTCAGACCAGTGTCTGTTTTCCACTTGTGTTATAGCCCTGTAGTGCCTGTTATATTTGCAAATGCATGTGTACAGCCCCAGGGCTGGATTTGGGTACTGTTATGTCAGTCTGATTGTAGTTTGGATGTTGCTTGGTAGCTGACTGGTTTCCCTAATGTTGTGTTATGTCCACACATTCATAGGATGTCCAATTGTCTGGCCAATATCTTTGGTCTGGTCACCATAATTGTTGTGTATTCCTGTCACATCAGTGGGATGATGTGAGGCTTGAGGTCACTAATTAATGAGAAGCAATTGAGTCCCAGACTTGTGATATTTCAGTCAATATATGCTGGGACATACAGTGTTACTATATCAACTTTCTCAGCTTCTCTACTCACGTATTTTGGATATGTCCCTATTTTTATGCCTTTGTCCCCCCACTTTGTCAGGCTTGGTCCACATTAATTGCACAAAGGGGTTCTGTGCATACCTCTCCACTGCCAGGATTTTCACAGAATGTCCATATGTTTGACCCATACTTTTGTTCTGTTCCACAATTTATTTGTATTTGTCTGGTAAATCACTGTGATGATCCAAGGATTTATGTCAGTAGGTTCATAGGTGTGTGCTAGGCTAATGGCCCTGGAGCCTTTGCAAGCCTAGCCCATAGGATTACCCTGGCATCATGCCACCCGACCTTAGTTCCCAGTGCCTCTGTTGAGTAGAGCCACTGGAGTGATCCCCAGGGTGAATTTTGTATTTCCCATCCACTCATCAAGTTTTCTCTTGAAGAGGGCCAGTGAGGCGCTCTGCTTGACATGTATGGGAAGTCTATTCCATAGCATGGGCAGTCTCTCGGTTATGAACCTGACCCTCCAGCTTGTTCTGTTGATTGCGGTAATGAGGTTGAGGTCTCTGGTGCTCGTAGTGTGGAAGGATTGAGATTTCTTTAAATGTAACATTTCTAACAGAGATGAGTCAAACATGGCTCTGTAAGTCAAGCAGAGATCGCCTCTAAGTAGGCGATATAAGACAGAATAGTTGGAGTTTTTTGAGTCTGTCCATATAGGAAAAGTGTTTAAGGCCTAGGATCCTCTTTGCGAGGTGCTTTTGCGGCCTCTCCAGTTGTTGCAGGTGTCTAGTGAGGTACATGCCAAATGGGGCATTGTACTCAATGATTGGCCTAATGAGGGAAGAGTAGAGAGAGAGACAATGACCTCTTTCCTGGATGCAAAACCCTTAGTAATGAGATGTGCCACATCAAAGGACTTTCTGACAACAGTGGCAATGTGGTGGTCAAAAGAGAGGTTACTGTCATCCTGTGCTCCCAGATCTCTTATGACACCTTCTGTGTTCGGTGTACTACCATCGATGTGGTAATTCATGGGAACCGAGTTTTCCCAAAGGGGATGATGACACATTTTTTGGCATTGAGCTTAAGGCCATGGTTCTGACACCAGTCATTGGTCTCAGTGAGGCCTTTCTGTAGGATGTCAACATCACTTGGGGAGTTAATTATGGCTCCTAACTTGCAGTCGTCTGCAAACTTTGTCAGCCAGAGTCCATTCCTGTTGGCCTGGACTTCAGAGAAGTAGATACCAGACAGAAGAGGACCCAGGACTGAACCCCATGGGACTCCACTCATGACTGGTTGGCAGTCTGACTTGGAGTCAGCTACTTTCACACTGTGGGTTCTATCTGTGAGCCAGTTTGCAACCCACCTAGAGATATAGGGGTTGATGACTAGCTTAGTGAGCTTTTCCTATGATTCCTGAGAGGAATGGTATCAAAGGCCTTGGCCAGATCAAGGTAGGCTGTATGAACCACCTTGCCTTCATCCACAGCTCCGGTGACTGACTCGAAGAAGTCAACCAGGTTAAGCAAGCATGATCTAACCTCCACAAAACCAAACTGTGTGGGATCCAGAGTTTGGAGATTCCCTATATTCTTGTTTATTAGGTCCATGATGATGCGTTCCATACCTTTGCATATCAGACTTGTCAGGCTAATGGAGCAATAGTTCCCAGGGTCTGTAGTTACTCCTCCTTTGTGGGGAGGGATGACTGTAGCAGTGTGCCATTCGGTAGGGACAAAGCCTGAGGTGAGGCTGTGATTGAACAGTGCACACAGGTGAGGTGCCAGTTCACTCTGTAGTTCATGTAGAACACAGCCAGGGATATTGTCGGGTCCCATAGAAGCTGTATTCCTGGCCTTGGACAGTACTGTTTTAACCTATGCATCAGTAATACTGGGTGCCTGGCAATCTACTGGTATCGAGATTGGTCCTTTGGGGGGTCAGAGGGGTAAAGTTGACACTGAATCTGTCTGCCTGTATATTGGCAATATCTGTCAGCTTGGTATAGGAGGTCCCATTCTGCAACATCTTCGAGAAAATCTGGGTATTGCTGTCAAGATTCTTTACATAATTATAGAAGGTCTTGTGGTTGTCTTTACTATCTGCTGCAATTCTGCTTTCATAGCTAGCTTTAGAGGATTTGATGAGAGATCTCAACTTTTTGTTGAGCCTGATAAGGGAGTTTTTCCAGTCTTGGAACTTCACCTTATTTTGCATCAATTTCCTCCTTCTGTTGTAGAGTTTGTTTATGGCAGGGGACCACCAGATTGGCTTCCTTTTTTTGGAGGAGAGCATCTTGGTTCTATTGGGTATGGCGAGATCCATGCATTTGGTTATGTGTTTGTACAGAGCATTAGTATAGTGTGTATGTATGGCAGGCATGCAGCTGTTCTCCAATTGTATGTGTGCCATGAAGTTAGCCATCTCTGTTTTTAGGAGCCCAAAGTTAGCTTTGGAGAAGTTTTTCATGGTGGTTACCTTTGCGAGGGGGGAGGGATGTGGATTTCCAAGGTGATTAGTTTGTAGTCGAATCTAACCAGGGAGGAGTTAACTATTGGTATAGAGCAACGGTTGCCCCTGTTAGTAATGACCAGGTCAAGGGTGTTGCTACCTCTAGTGGGGGTAAGAACAAACTGGTCCAGGGCATTGGAATTAATGAATTCCAGGAAACGTTGGGCAAGTGTATTGGTACATGAGTAGTTTTCCCAGTTAATGGAGGGGTAGTTGAAGTCGCCCAGTATGACAGTGTTAGGTTGGACCCTAATATTCTCCAGGGTGCTTAGGAATGTGGAGTGTGAGTCTTGGGTCATGGTTGGGGGCCTATAGTAGGCTACAACCTGAATCTCTGTCTTACCCAATGTTAGCTGCACCTGAAGTATCTCTGATGCATTATGTTGAGCTACCAGTCTGGATGTGTGCACATCCTTTATGAATATGGAAACACCATCATCTTTGGAGCTTCGGTCCAAGTTCTGGGGGTAAAAGGTGTGAAATGAGTTAAAGCCTGGTAGTGCAGAGGTGCTTTCAGATGCCTTGAACCATGTCTCTGTTACAGTACAAATGTCGATGTTCTCCATTTTAAGGAGTACTTCAAGTGAGTGGATTTTGAGATTAAGACTTCTAGCATTGAGCAGCATGACCCTCAGACTCCATTTGTTTGTAGCAATTACGGTGGAGATTTGGTCTTTGGAGCACTGCCTAAAAAGGCACTATAGGGGTGGCAAGAGCCTTGGCCAGTATCCAGAAGCCCAGGGGTGACAGATGCAGGCCATCTCTGGCAAAGCATTAAGGTCTGTCAATCATGTCATCCCAGGCAGACAGATACTGGATCCCCTTAGAATGACACCAGAAACTTAGCCAGTTGTTGAAATCAATCATTTTCTGCTTGTACTGTGGTATCATTCTGGGTGATGGCAGAAAGCTGCTCAGGGCTAGGGTCATACCTGCATGGACTACATAATCCGAGAGCTCCTTCTTGTCTATTTTCATGTAGTACAGGGAGGTGCATCTCAGGTCATTCACACCCACATATAAAATGACAGAGTCATATTTGTACCTGTTGTTGAGGGACCTGAGTGCGTGCATTATGTGGTGGATCCTGGCACATGACAGGCAACTGACTGCGACTTTCTCCTTATTCAACCTAGTGAGTGGGACATTAGTGTTCCTCACTATCGAGTCATCTGTGGCTAGTGTGTTGGGCATGCTGTTTTGCCTTAGGGGCTTTGGTTGAGTGGCACACTGTTTAGGAGAATTATGTGTCTCGTGATTAGTGTTGTCTTGTGGCGGTCGAGTGCATTTCTGCCTTGGAGGTCTCTGCTGTTTGGGTAGATTATTAATGAGAACCTCCACGAAAGTGGGTGTGTGGTTTGTGTTTTTATGTGAAGGCAGTGCTAGTGTGTGTTCCGGAGGGCTATGTGTTTCATGTGGTTTGGTGCAAGTGTTGACCATTTCCTCTTGACCAGCTATTCTGGTCTTGGCTGGAGAGTGCGTGGCTTCCAATTTGGATATATAAGTGCATCTCTCACAAGTCTGAGTGTTGGGAGGTAATGACATAACTTTTCAGTTTCCATCCTCATATCCTTCAGTAATTGTCTGCTGAAATGCATCATGTTGCTGTAGCAGATGTCTTCATTTCTAACAGCAATATTTGAAATATGTCCCTATATGTAGCCCACCCACCACCATTTTACAGCCTTTGTAGAGGTTGAGAGGAATGGTTCTGAGGCCTGACTGTACTGCATGTTATGTATATATATATATATATATATATATATATATATATATATATATATATATATATATATATATGCCTCTATTGCATGATATGTTTAAAAAAGCAAGAGCAATTCCTACAGCTCAGATGGTGTAGTGGTACATTTCTCTGGCTATAGTGTACAGGGTTATGGGTCCGAGTTTTTTTCATTAATGTTAAATGACCAGAATGCATGATATGTTTGTTAAAGCATAGCCAGTTTTCACAACTCAGATGGTGTAGTGGTATGTTGCTCTGATTGTACAGCACAGCATCCTGGGTTCAAGACTTAGCAAGGCTGACTATTTTGTTGCTGGCCAAAACAAGATCTGATAGATACAGAGTGATTAATGTACTTTTGAGCAGCTGTAAGCGGGTTTGCGGGGGGTTTGCATGACAGTAAGTGATGCCAAGCTACAGTTAATCCATTTTAGCTTCACTTGCCGCCACTTATTCCCACTTACCCCCGAGATAATTTCTTTAAAAGAAAAGAAAAAGGGGTGATAGGAAAGTGGTGAAAAAAGGGGCATGCAGAGGGAAGTACAGTATGAAAGTTTGTTAGGGATGTGCAGGACGGGTATAGGAAAGGTCCATAGCTGTCCATTTCTTCTACAGCAACAGCTGTGAATTTCTACAGAATTTGGAGGTGAATTTGGACACTCAAACCCCTGAGAGATCGGTGAGGACAACAGTAATGTGTTGTCAAGCCAATTGGACCAGATTCCATGTGTCCAGTGAACACATGTGCGAAATGGACAGCTATGTATGGGGCATCATTTTTTTGGGGGGGGGACAGATGCCCTTTTTTTAAGGTGAGAGTGGGATGTTGGGGAAGGACAGTAGGTATATTTGGGGAGGTAAGTTGGGTCGGAAGACAGACAAGACAGACAAGACAGATAGACATGGGTGGTGTATGACACATGTGGGAGGGTAAACACCTTGGACGCAGAGGTTGGTTGGGAATCAGACACCCATGAGCCCCCAAATGGATACACTGGGACTGAGGTCCCCACCCATGGGCAGTCACCACAGCACCTACACAGGCCCAAAGGTGGCTGTGCTAGGGGCTGGACAGGAAGGGCAGGCTGACCCTCAAGATGCACTAGGAGGCCCTCAATCTGGCATAGCTGTCCACCAAACTCCTTTTGGATGGCCCTATGCACCAAACACCGGAATTGGCTATGGGTGATGGTTTCCTGTCTGCACTCACTCACTCCCGGGGGCAGACCCCATCCCCTGAGGTGGTTCCACCCAAAGGTGGTGCAGGACCAGTGGACGAGGAGGTCCCAGGTTGGGTCCCAGATGTGCTGGGGTCTGGTGCCATGGCCAGATGAGGTGGGACAGGCGGATCTGCCGGGATCTGCCTAACTAGACATGCTATTGTGTTGAGGTTTTACAAAATATGTTGATCAGTCATGAACAAAGCATTTCAAAATTAGTTTTAACAGCATGCATGGGTGTTCCAATTAACCCAAAACAACAGATTTGAAACAGTGCATAGCAAACAGAACACATGCATAAATGGAACAACAGTGGTCATCATAACGGCATTCAAGTTACATTGATAGCAACAGACCATCAATGATAGTATTTGAACAGGGAACATTAATAATTAAATGATTCAATATTTGTAGAACAATAGGACACATGTCCCAACAGTAGTTTTGGAGAAAAACATAACCAGTGATTATGTGTATGAATTATTGGTACAGATAGGGTGGGAGAGAAAGATAGATGTCAAATAACAACTGTATAGGCTCCCAATTATTCACAACTGTACTGATCATTACTCCACTCTTTACTCTCCAGGTATGACTTCACTTTACATCTACCTATGGCCTGGGGTTGGGCAGTGAAATGTTTGTACACAGTGTATTACTAAAGCCTTCTTAAAGCTAATACATACATTTCCTTACCTGGCAGACCTATAGAGGAGATATCTGTTAACACTACCTGACTGTTTCTATGCATATTCACATATTCAGGGTTACATATGTGACACTGACAGGGTGCCCTGGATTTCTATCTGTCACCCTGGGTATTGACAGTGGTGACCACTAACTGTGAGAGCGTGACACTTGAGGGACATTTATCAGAAGAAACTGCTTGGTGTATGTACTTATCTTGCTGTCATTTGCAGCCTTGGGGTTAGACAGTGGAAGTGTTGTACACAGTATATCAGTACAGCTTTCTTACAGATACTAGAAACATTTCCTTACCTGGCAGACCTGTGGGGGAAATTTCTGTTAACACTACCTGACTGTTTCTACACATATTCTTGGGTGACATTATGCATACAGCTTACTACCACTCCTGGGATTCGAACTGTGTCTGCTTGTGCAAAAAGGTACAACAAGGTTGTGTTTTAACACAATGAGCTATTGAGGATCTGCTGGATTTTGCTTGACTGTTTTCTGCCTAATACTCTCTTGGTTGTGCAATCTGACCTTGTAATTTTGATTCATGCATGTCAGATAGTTCTTGTACGGTGTATTAATACTTTGACATATTACAATCTGGAAAGCAATGGTTAACACAAAGCACTGCTGTAGGGTATATAATATAACAGTTTACAGATTACTATTCAGGGATCAGATCTTGCAGCAGTGAACATTTCATATAGTTGATCTCCTGTTTTATAGCTCCACAATCTTTGTCAGATGAGCCTCAATTAATTCATGCTGTCAGAGCCATAGCTGCTGTGCAGAACCTATCCACATTTAGATTCATACCACCACATACCAAAGTAAACACAACAGTCTGGGGTTTTTAGTTTTATTGAAGGGTACTGGCATTTTTATTGATAGATATCCTGTACATCAGTATTACTCTGCTAATGTCTCCTTTATTCATTATTCACAGTACCATTTTAATCTACTGGCAGCTCACATTCTACTCCTTTCTATTTATTTGCCCTGAATACTGCAGCCTAGATTTGTACACACCAGCCTCCTGGTTCAGCCTTAGCAAGCTGCTGGCAGGGGCGTCCATGTTTGCAGCCCTATCATCTGCAGCTGTACAGGAGATAAAGAAACGTTTATGCATACCTATCAATCACATATACAGGCTGGACTTTGATAAACACTAATTGATACTGATGTGTACACACTTCTGGGACATTCTGTACCCGTGCGTCTTGGGTCTACTAGTCCAAGAGCTCCCTCTTCCTGCACTTGAGGTCAGTGAAATGGTGCCGGACCTGCAAACCAGGTTGAGGGATGCCAGTAGCACTGGTGAGATCATGTGTGAGATGGTCCCAGGCCTCCACTTTGAATTGGAAGCCCTGGTACTGGCCCTGCAGCAGTCTTCCCTCATTGTCTTTCACTAGGAGTCCAACCATGAACCTGGACTCCTGAATGCCTCAGCATTGCACTCAAAAGCACAAACTCTCTCCTACACCAGCCATAGTGCCTGCAAGGATGAGCTACAACTGGTTATGGCTGTATTGGCTGTATTCCCACCTGCAAGGTTTAAATAGAGTCAAATTCTTGCCCTTTGCCATCTTTGGACCATTTTGAATATGCTGAGCTAAGCTAAGTGACACCCAAACCTGCTTAGCTAAGGTTGGCAATGCTTAAAGGGATAAATGTTGAGCACTGCTTACCAATGCACAAGTCCACGTAGCTGGCTACTTATTGCTTAGCATTTACATTTAAGCAATGCTTACACCACCTTAGTATAGCTGAGCACATTTTATTTTATAAAGTATCAGGACTGTGGGATGCGTCATCATTACTGACATATTATAATTTTATGTTTGATAAAGCACAAAGTCACCAAACTGATACAAAAACACACAAGGCTGAAGTCCAAGCACCTCTGGAACAATGGTCAAAAGTTCAAATGAGAGGAACCACAAGTTGAGAAATATAAAAACACCAAATATTTAATGATTCCAGTAGCAAAGAAACAGAGCTTTCATTTGAGCAAGTTTCAAACTTCATCAGACAAACTATTCTACATGCATTCACCTTAAATACCATAACATTTACTTCTATTGGTTAAAAACAGTGTCAGTCATCATGATATACAGCTGAACATAAAACTGTTGCCTCATATAAACCTAAAGCTGTCAACACTGCATTAAAAATTGAATACAACTAATGTTCAAAAAAGTATAAATGTATGTATATTTAAATATGTGTGGGAATGTATAAATTAACATAAAAAACTCTATGTCGTTGCCAGTTGTCAGACAACCTTATTTTTGTTATTTTAAAACCTTTTTTCCTTCAAGTGCTTTTAGTTTAAGTATGGCCAAGATAGAAGTGCGGTCATTGATGCCAGCCCAACTGTCTGCTTGAAAGCAGATTTGCCATTTTAGCTCATTTATTTCTAACTGTAAATCCCAAGGCTTATTTTCATCGATAGTGACTTGATCAATTGCTACAAAAGAAAATGTATGGTTCACATTGTCAGAAATATGTTTGGCCAAATTATTCAGATTGTTTTTCCTAATAGTGTTGTCATGCTCATAGATTCTTTGACTTAGCTTACGCTCAGTCTTTCCTATGTAGAAACCAGAGCATGAATCGCACATGGCCAAATAAACCACTGCTCTGGACTTACAAGAATATTTCCCTTTTATCTGATGTCTAATGTTTCTAACAGTTATATTATCAGTTACTTTTACCATATGACACCATGAGCAAGCTGCACATCAAAAAGTTGCTTGTTTATTTGCAATTGATTGAGTCATTATCGATGAAAACAATCCTTGGGGTTTACAGTAAGAAATAAATGGGCTAAAATGGCAAATCCGCTTTCAAGCAGACAGTTGACCTGGCATCAGTGACCGCACTTCTATCTCGGCCATACCGAAACTAAAAGCAGTTAAAAGAAAAAAGGTTATAAAATAACAAAAATAAGGTTATCTGACAACTAGCAACAACATAGAGTGTTATATATTAATTTATACATTCCCACACATATTTAACTATACATACATATATACTTTTTTGAACATTAGTTGTATTAAATTGTTTTTAATGTAGTGTTGACAGCTTTAGGTTTATATGAGGCAACAGTTTTATGTTCAGCTATATAGCGTGATGACTGACACTGTTTTTAACCAATAGAAGTAAATGTTATGGTATTTAAGGTGAATGCATGTAGAATAGTTTGTCTGATGAAGTTTGAAACTTGTTAAAACGAAAGCGCTAACTGTTTCTTTCCTAGTGGAATCATTAAATATTTTGTGTTTTTATATTTCTTAACTTGTGGTTCCTTTCATTTGAACTTTTGACCATTGTTCCAGAGGTGCTTGGACTTCAGCCTTGTATAATTTTATGTTTACCTTTCATGACATCCCCATGTGCTTTTATTAAATTATATTTTCATGTGGCTATACTGTATGGGGCACTTGTATTTATATGAGGGTTTAACATCTTTTCTAGACTGACATCTCACTTTTGGACCTGCTATACTACCCTGGTTGACAAAAACAATTGCTACATACATTAAGTTTACAAAACTAATTTTAACACTACTTTCCCATAGAAAAGAACGTTGTCTGGCTTGGTACTTGAACTGTGAACACCTGCATGTAAAGCTGGAACTTTAAGCACTACACTATCTCAGCTTGCAAGTTTAACCTGTATATTTGCATTTATCTCCTATGGGATGTTTTAGCTATGCTAAGTGGAGGGTCATAACATGCACACCTGCTTAGCTATGCTTAAACATTCCTTAGGCTAGAAAAAAAAGTATATATTATTATTATATTATTATGTTATACAAGTGAGTCTTGTGATGTTTTGACAACTCATTGAGGACTGCAATCATGAAATAATGGCATTCATTTGGCTTTCAGACTTCTATCCTTCAGGGACTCCTGCTAATACATATCCTGTTTTCTATCAATGTTCTGAGTGTGTGAGGGCAATTTTTCAGACATGCCCCTATTTTATTATTTATCCCCCTCATTATTTGTGCCTTTGTCAACATGCACTGCTGTAGGGGAATATTGGCATACATTTGATTTCAGACTTCTACCCTTCAGTAATTCATGCTTATGCATGACCTGTTTTCTATCAACTTTCTACATTTACTGGGCAATATATGTGTTTTGTCCCTTTTGAGGGATTTATCCCCCATTATGTGTGCATTTGCACACATTTCCTGCTTTAGCAGGTTGTGGAGATGTTGTACGGCACTTTGGCAATGCAGGGGGTATGTCACAGAACCTGTCACACACCCCCTGTATTGCTTTCTTCATGCCAATGTTTAATTCAGTGTCTACAGACACTGAAATGATCATTATCTCATTTCAGTGTCTGCGGACACTGAAATAGTGGCATAATATTAGCGTAAACCTCTAGTATTATGCCAGATTGATTTAGAAAGTGCTGTATGGCACTTTCTGAGTACAGGGGATGCATTCAGTGTCCATGCACTACTTGGGCACACCCCTTGCACTCGTTCACGGTTCATGTCCATATAGGGAGTACAGCAGCACGCCTTCATGAATATGCAAAGCACATTGCTGTGCTAAATGGACACGAACCATTCCATGCAAGAATAGTTTTATTCTTGCACAGAATTTATTGAATCCAAGGGATTATCTTTGTGTACCTTCGGTATACCAAATATAGCAGGGACTCTTGGTTTTGGTACATGTAAAAAATTGTAAGTCTCCATATCAATGAGTGCCTCTAACAAAAGGTCATTTAAACATAAGAAAAATATTTTTATTTACCACATTAATCTCATTTAAAGATACACTACTGTATTTTGTACAATCATTTAATATTTCTATCATTTTCCCTTCATAAATAATATTGTCCATAAAGACTACCCCACCCCCTTTGTCCAATTTCATCACTCTTACAGATGTGTTGTTTCCTAATTCCTGTAATACATTAATTTCTTCCTTAGATAAATTGGGCTTGACTTTATTTTTTTTTTGCCACCTGTCTCACCTATTTTTCAACCGTTATTTTGAAATGTCTCAACTGGGGATGTAATGGGTTATTATAAATACTTTTTCTAATAAGAGTGTCCTGTGCCTTGTTTGTTCTTTCCTGGTTATTAAATAATAATTGTAAGTTCTTTTTTCTGATAATTTAAAATGCATTATTGTCTTACTGATATTTGACTTTCTCCTGGGTATGAATTTAGAACCCTTTGATAACAAATTAAAATGACCTTCTTTCACTTCCACACTACTGTAATTAAAAATATTAAACTCATTGTAACTAAACTTAGCACCTTCATTTAAAATAACTTTTTCCTGTCCTATCTTTGATGGCCTCTGTATCCCCCTTTCCACTTGTTGTAATTGTAGCAGACTGGGTCTCTGTTCCTTAGTCTCTCTGATCTCTGAAGATATAGAAAATCCAAAGGGTCCCTTAAATCATATGGAGGTCTTTCTTCCTGCCTCTCTCTAGGACCATCATCATATAATAGTCCCCTCTCTTCATTACCAAAATTCCTGTCCTGTACACCCCAGTGTTTCTTGAATGATTTTAGTTTAGGGTAGCTCCTATTATATATTCTTTTACAGCTCTATCTATCTTACCCATTTTCCTATTATAAACACTTTTACACTTTATCTCCACTTTCTTAAAAATTTCAAAATATTTATTTTTCTCTCCTTCAATAGTGAAAATTAAATCATCTGTAAGATTCGTATTGGTATGCTCAATATCATTTAACAACAGGTTCATCTCATGCTCATTATTCCTAATGATTGCTTTCATTATATCAAACCCACATCTATCAAAAATAGAAATCAGTTCTTTGTAAAATGCAGAGCCTTCATGTACATTGTTGGGGTATTTGCATACCTTTAGCCCCTTTGGTACAATGTTTAAATCAATACATTGTTTCAAGTATGCGTTATTCAGCTCAAATAGTTTGTACTTATGCAACAAAAATTCTAATTTACTTAAATTACTGGCGTATGACTTCCCATTGTTATTATAAGTTACCTGTTCCCTGTTCCCAGAAAAAACATACTTTTTGTTTAAAATAAAATTTAAGTCCATCTCTGTCATTTGTTGGGTAGCTAAAAAAACGTAACATTGTCCATTTCTGTCTTGTGTTTCTATAAAATTGCCATTCATGTTTGTTTCATTGCCAGTGTGAATTTCACTTCTCAAAATGCTTGGAAAATCATTATAACATTCAGAATCTTTTTCCTTAGATCCAGAACTTATAGTTTCACCTCTTACCCCATTAAGAGGTTCATCTCTCTGTACTCGTGGGCATCTATCCCTGTCCTTAAATGGATTGATTAAATAATTTATTTATTGGGGTAGCCCAAACATTTAAATAGGGTTTGGTAATATGGTATGCTCATATCTGATGAAGTTTCTGTGTAAGACAAAAATGCGGTGAAACGTTGAGTTAATTTCATGGTGATTTTATTGTGTTTTATAAATTGTCTAGTTCAATAAATTCTGGTTCGAACATTTTTTGGTGGTCCTTCTGGAATACTTCTTTTGAACCCAGATGATACAGGGTTTGAATCCAGGTGTATCTAATACTTTTAAATATGTATTTAGTATGCAATGAAATAATTCTTTATCCTACTTTCACTGTGTATTATCTTAACACAGCATGTTTAAGCAGCATTGTGTGGGAGTAACCATACCATTGAAGAGGTGTTCTCCATCGCTCGGCACTGGTGCATGATGCCAAACTCCACACAAACACAGAGGACAAAAAGTGAAGGACTTCATTGGGTTCTTTTCACTTATGTGTATGGTATGTGATTCTATTTTTTGACTAGATTGAAGGTGTTAAAATGGGGTAGATCGGAAAGTGGTGAAGTGGGGGGAAAGGAGGGGGGAGAACAAAGAGAAAAAAATATAGGAATAGGGAGGTAAGAAATAACCATAACTATCCACTTCTTCAACAGTGTAAAATGAAAATATGTACAGAATATTAGCTGAATATTAGCAGAATTTAGACTGTAACCTCAACAAATAGGGGTGACAACAATGCAATCATCTTGTATACCCAACTGGACCAAGTCAAGTGTGTCAAGAAGACGTGTCTGAAATGGACAGCTATGTATACGACAATATTTTTTATTTGTGGAGCAGGTGCACGGTTTTCATTTTTTACTTCAGTAAGACAGGAATGCTGGGTAAGGGATGTATGTATTTCTGGGTCAGGTAAGTAGGGTAGGTGAGAAAGTGGATGCAGAGAAATAGGACATACAAGACAAGACACAGGGACAGTGAGGGACGCAACAGGTTGGAGGACACCATGATAGGTGACAGGCAGGGAACATTGGATGCTCATGCTTATCAAATATGGGGATAGTGAGAATCTATTTCTCACCTACAGAGCTGTCATTACTGCTCCCTTACTCCAACAGCTGTTGGAGTGCTTGACATATTTTTCTATGGGCCATAGCAGATAGCATATTGTGCATCCAGCATAGGCATGCACAGATGGTTCTGTGCACAACCCTACACATCAAGCCTGGGAACTCCTGGCAAGTGACAAAATCCCAATTTCTACCACTTCTCACAGTGGGTATCACATCACTAGCTGCTGGGGTAATGTTACCTAATATGGAGGGCCGAGGTAGTGCAGGGGCAGCAGAGGTGGTATTGCCAGTTTGGGTGTCAGATGTGCTGGGTGTCAGTGCAGAAGCCAGTGGAGTGGGGGCAGGCTGAGCCACAGTGGCATATCTTCCTGTGCTGTAAAGTATTTTGTGATTTGTCAGAGGTGGATGACATGAAAGCATTGGGACCACACATATGAAAATACAAAAAGAGATAAGGGTTCGGGTAAGAGAAAAAAAGAGATAATTAGTACCATCATATGTGAACCACAATGAATTATTGCAATATAAAGAATTTATTTCTACTTTTACATTTAAGAATACTTCTTAATGGCTACAAACTATAACTGATGATTGCTCAAAGTAATCCTTACAATGTGCATATATTGCACATATGATTGGTTAAATTATACTGATTAAGTTAACAGCAGGGCATTTATACCACTTCTTTTGAAATTATTATGTAATATTTTTAAATGATTGACTATTTTTTACTTATGGCATTTTAACCCATGACATCTGACTACAGTATTAGAATTTACTCCTACAGTTGGTATGCTTGATTATACAGTTAGTATATGTATACTTAATTTGCAACTACTATATAGAAGAGAAATCTTCTTCTTTTGAATGCTCCCATTAGGGGTCACCACAGCAGATCAACTGTTTCCATTTCTTCCTGTCCTCTGCATCTTGCTCTGTCACACCAACTACCTGCATGTCCTCTCTCACCACATCCATAAACCTTATCTTAGGCCTTCCTCTTTTCCTGTTACCTGGCAGCTTCATCCTTAGCATCTTTTTCCCAATATAATCTGCATCCTTCCTCAGCACATGTCCAAACCAATGTAATCTTGCTTCGCTGGCTTTGTCTCCAAACCTTCCAACCTGAGCTGAACCTCTAATATACTTATTCCTAATCCTGTCCATCCTCGTCACACCCAGTGCAAATTTTAACATCTTCAACTCTGCCACGTCAAGTTCTGACTCCTGCCATTTTGTCAATGCCACTGTCTCCAACCCATATAACATAGCTGGTCTCACTACCCTCTTGTAGACCTTCCCTTTCACTCTTACTGGTACTCGTCTTTCACAAATCACTCCTGACACTCTTCACCACCCATTCCATCCTGCCTGTACTCTCTTCTTCACCTCTCTTCCACACTCACCATTACTCGGAACTGTTGATCCAAAGTATTTAAACTGATCCACCATCACCACCTCTACTCCCTGCATCCTCACCATTCCTCTATCCTCCCTCTCATTCACACACATATATTCTGTCTTAGTCCTGCTGACCTTCATTCCTCTTCTCTCTAGAACATATCTCCACCTCTCCAGGGTCTTCTTCACCTGTTTCCTACTCTCACTACAGATCACAATGTCATCTGCAAACATCATAGTCCACGGGTACTCCTGTCTGATCTCGTCTGTCAACCTGTCCATCACCATTGCAAATACGAAAGGGCTCAGAGCTGATCCTTGATGTAATCCCCCTTCCACCTTAAATGCATCTGTCACTCCCGCCACAGACCTCACCGCTGTCACTCTACCCTTGTACATATCCTGTGCCACTCTTACATACTTCTCTGACAATCCCTACTTCCTCATACAATACCACAACTCCTCCCTAGGCACCCTGTCATATGCTTTCTCTAAGTCCACAAAGACACAATGCAACTCCTTCTGACCTTCTCTGTACTTCTCCATCAACACTCTCAGAGCAAACATCGCATCTGTAGTGCTCTTTCCTGGCATAAAACCATACTGCTGATTACTAATCATCACCTCCCTTCTTAACCTAGCTTCCACTACTCTTTCCCATAACTTCATGCTGTGACTGATCAAGTTAATCCCTCTGTAGTTACTACAGCTTGGCACATCACCCTTATTTTTAAAAATCGGTACCAAAACACTTTTTCTCCATTCCTCAGGCATCCTCTCACTTTCCAAGATTTCATTATACAATCTAGTTAAAAACTCCACTGCCATTTCACCTAAACACCTCCATGCTTCCACAGGTATGTCATCTGGACCAACAGCCTTTCCATTCTTCATCCTCTCCATAGCTATCCTTACTTCCTCCTTGCTAATCCACTGCACTTCATGATTCACTATCCGCACATCATCCAACCTTCTCTCCCTCTCATTCTCTTCATTTATCACTCCCTCAAAGTACTCTTTCCATCTGCTCAACACACTCTCCTCACTTGTGATTGCATTTCCCCCATTATCCTTCATCACCCTTACCTACTGCACATCTTTACTAGCTTGGTCCATCTGTCTAGCCAGTCGCTACAGGACCTTTTTTCCCTCCTTAGTGTCTAACCTTTCATACAACTTTTCATACGCCTTATCCTTATCCTCCGCTACCTCTCCCTTTGCCATGCACCTCATCTCCTTATACTCTTGTCTACTTTCTTCATCTCTCTGACAATCCCACTTCTTCTTCACCAACTTCTTTCTCTGTATACTCTCCTGTACTTCTTCATTCCACCACCAGGTCTCCTTGCCCTCCTTCCTCTTTCCAGATGTCACACCAAGCACCTTTCTAGCCATCTCTCTTACTAGCTCTGCTGTAGTTACCCAGCTATTCGGTAAATCTTCACTGCCGCCCACTGCCTGTCTTAACTCTTTCCTGAACTCCACCTCACAATTACCCTTTTTCAATTTCCACCATTTGATCCTTGTTGCTGCCCTCACATTCATCCTCCTCTTCTTGATCACCAATGTCATCCTACAAACCACCATCCTATGCTGCCTAACTACACTTTCCCTGCCACCACTTTACAGTCTCCAATCTCTTTCAGACTGGCCCTTCTACATAAGATATAATCCATGTGTGTGCATCTTCCTCCACTCTTGTATGTCACCCTATGCTCCTCCATCTTATTAAAATACATATTCACCACAGCCATGTCCATCCTTTTTGCAAAATCCACTACCATCTGACCTTCGTCATTCCTTTGCTTAACACCATACCTAACCATCACTTCCTCATCCCCTCTGTTCCCTTCACCAACATGCACATTGAAATCTACTCCAATCACCAGTCTCTCACCCTTGGTTTCAGTCATCACCACTTCATCCAACTCACTCCAATTTTTTTTTTTCTCATCCATCACACACCCAACTTGTGGAGCATATGCACTAACAACATTCATCATTCACCATCAATTTCTAGCTTCATAAACATCACTCTATCCGACACACTTTTCACCTCCAAAGCACTCAGCATACTGTTCCTTCAAGATAACCCTTACGCCATTTCTCCTCCCATCCACACCATGATAAAACAATTTGAACCCGCCTCTGATACACATAGCCTTGCTCCCCTCCCATCTGGTCTCTTGCACACACAATATACCAACCTTCCTTCAGTCCATCATATCAGCTAGCTCTCTCCCTATATCAGTCATACTGCCAACATTCAAAGTTCCGACCCTCACTATTACAGTCCTAGCCTTTACCTGCCTTTGGGCATGCCTTCCCCCTCTTCTCCTCCTTCAGACAACAGTAGCCCAATTTCCGCCAGCACCCTGTTGGCCAACAGTACTGGTGGCAGTCGTTGTTAATCGGGGCCTCGACCGATCCGGTATGTATATCTGTACTGTTGTCCGCATGTATGATTTGGGAAAATTTTACGCTGGATGCTCTTCCTGACGCAACCCTCCCCATTCATCCGGGCTTGGGACTGACACAAAGAAATGCACTGGCTTGTGCATCTCCAGTGGCTGGGTTACTTTACAGAAGAGAAATAATTTACATAAAATAATAGTTATATTGTGCTGCATAAATACGGGCTGCTTTCCTCAGTCTTTCTTAGAGCCCAGCATGGGCATCCCTATTTGTCATTATCTTCTGGTTGTATGGAATTAAAAGAAGAGAACAAGAGAAGAGCATTATGCATACCAGTCTTGCTTATATGCAGCTGTCTATCTAGTTTAATTTCTCTTTATCTATATACTTGCACAACTGTGGGATGTCAGCAGTCCAAAAACTCATCCAGGCACTTGTTGAGTGTATCCTGCTGCACCTTTTGAGGTCATTAAAATGGTAACCAAAAGAAGAACAACAACTAAATAAACACAAAGGTTTAGTTTAGGAATTGTATTTATATTTATATTTATATTTTTATATTTATATTTATATTTATATTTATATTTACATATTTATATTTATATTTATATTTACATATTTATACATTTACACTTATATATATATATATATATATATATATATATATATATATATATATATATATTTATTTATTTTCTTATTTATATTAACACCTACTAAAATGTTTTTTTAGAAAAGTATATATAGTTTTATGTAATATGTATATATTTATTTATTTATTTATGTTTAGATATATATTTGCATATGTATATTTATTTATTTATATATTTATATACTAACATTTATATACTTATATTTATGAGCATACATTGGTTTTGTTTATATATATATATCTATTATATACATTTTTCATATACTATTTTTCTATATACTATTTTTTATACACTTTTTTACATATTGTCTATTTTTAAATATACTGATTCTTATACAAATATGAATTCCTTCACATCTTCTTATAAATCATATATTTTACATGAGTACAGACAATTTTTAGTATAAACATTTTTAGTAGAAAAGGCATTAAGGTATATGTATATGGGGTAGTTTCAGCTATTTATATATACATTATTTACAACATCATCAATGCTGTGTGATATTAAGACTTCTCACAAACATGTGTATTTCTATTTTTTGAATTATAGGTCCCTGGGTTCAGGTCGTAACCTATATAATTGATAAACAACTTAAGCTTCCTTTATGCTGAAAACTAGAGTTTTTACTCTTATTCTTTATTCCTTATTTTGAAGTAATAATTCAAGTTTTTAATAGGGTTATTCATTAATTATTTGTAATATGATGAATTATCATTCTAAATATTAAGAAAAATCATTTTTATTCGTAATATGTCTTCAACGTATGTATGTGTCTTTAAATGGAAGAAATGTTAACAGGGCAATGGTTTCATTGCTTAATGGTTTTATTGTTTAATGATTCTAATATTGATGCATATAAAAGGAAAGCTGAAGTGTAACAATTTATTCTGATGAAGTCTCCGTTTGCGGAGACGAAAGCGCTTAATCGATTTTGTTTTTGGATGTGTTTTGCTTTACGTAATAAAAGGATTTATTACATCTTGGAGTGATTTGCCTGCATCTCTGGAATTTAGGATAACCTTCATAGTGCTGGAAACCTTTGTGGTCATTAAAATGGTGCCTGCACTGTTCTCCAGTGTGTGGAATGCCAGTCGCACTGGAGACAGCCTTGGCCAGACTATTCCATGCCTCGGACTTGTACTGGAAGCCTGTATAGTCCACCTGCAAAAGCCTTCACATGGGGCACTTTACTGGGAGTCCAATAAGGATTATGGACTCCTTGACTCCCTTCCTTTGAGGTCCTAAATTAGGCACCTTCCCTTCTACCTCCAGATATGTCCGGTCAGGGAAAACAGTGACAGTTAACAGTGGGTACCCAGCAATGCATGTTATCACTTTAACTACTAGTCCATAAACCTGAACAACCATGCCAACAGAGTTTGCATGACATTAAGCAGAGAGTAACAGTGCTAAACAGATATGAAAGCAGTTTATGAACTAAGACGGGTAATGTGTCAAATGATATTAGTTTTGGTTTGGATGCTGCAGTACTTTTTACTTGATTTAACTTTGCAGACATGTATCAGGGATATAAATTATATGACCTGGCACATTTTTGGTGTGGCTTTACACAATGATAAAAATAATTTGTCTAATGTGGGATTCAAACCTATGCATTAGAGATAAACATATTTGTCCACACTGGTGATTTTTCATCCTTGCCACAGAAGATGTACTTGTTGAATGTGCTCATTAATTATATATAAATGCACATAACAGTGTGATGGGCTAATCATGCATGTGTGTAAACTGACAAGGTCCTAGTTTATATATTCATGTGTGTATGAGTATCATTGAAGTCTGAAGGCCATCCAAGGCCAGAAATGACAAGTATAATTGCAGAAACATAATATTCAGCATACCCTCTGTCTCACATATAACTCATATGAGCTCATTGCTATACATAGTTATTGTTATTTATAATTATGTTTAAGTTTTTTAAATTGTTTTTTTAAAAACATAATAAAATTGGGAGCATGCTAGATTAGAATCCAAGCTCACCTGTAGTGCAGCCCAGCATTTACACCTGCTGCCACAGGAACAGATAAGGAATGGAATTAATATGTATTATTAATATTAAGTATGTGTGCCGATCGCTACGCAACACCACTTAGTGTGTTTGCATGATGACATCCATTCTGACATTTTCTACTGTTTGCTTCATGCTGTTTTGGACCTGCAGTTATTGGAGAAGGTTGCTGACCTCCTCGCAGTGCTGTTTAGTGGGTTTGCCCTATGGCAAGAAAAAACGCAACACTGTATCCATTTTGAAATTGCCTACTTTCTGCTTTCTGTCTGCAGTTGTTCTGTCCACTTTGTGTGTGGGCCGTTAGGCCAGGTTTGTATGAAATTAAGTGACATGTAAATGTGACAGGTAAATCTCACCTTATTTTTTTCTTGTAAGTAGTGTTTATTAGGTTTCTGCTTCCTGTCTGCAGTTGTTCTGTCCACTTTGTGTGTGGGCCGTTAGGCCAGGTTTGCATGAAATTAAGTGACACGTAAATGTGACAGGTAAATCTCACCTTATTTTTTTCTTGTAAGTAGTGTTTATTAGGTTTCATCCTCAAAAGACAAATGTGGGACTTGAACTGCAATCTACAGGTGGTATATACTGTGTGATTCATTGCATTTAGCAGGTGTGCTATACACCCTACACACTCAGGTGATTAACTGGGGTAGTTTATGTAGTCTTTATCAAAGAAGTACATTACGTGAAATTTATTTGATTTATCCATTTCAACATGTTTGTGCTGAGCTGTATGCTGGGCAAATCGTAATATATATATATATATATATATATATATATATATATATATATATATATACATATATATATATATATATATATATATATATATATATATATATATATATATATATATATATATATATATATATATAAACATAAACAACATTGCAAAAGCAATGTTTTTACATATTAACTATTTTTACAAAAGTCTTAATTTGAACTGTCATACCAATGAACCTACAAAACACAATAAGGGTGTCTTATCCCTCTTTGCCACAGAAACAGCTTTGCAGCAGGAATACATGTCATTATGCATGCAAGCAGATACCATGTCATCCATAGTATTAACAAGGCATATGACACTTGTACACTCTCAGTTGTTTGTACATGTGTTAATTACAAATTAATGCAATGACTGATCGCACAACCACTTATGACTATTGTCTGCAACAATGCAGTTCAGTCTTTTTTTGAATGGTGCTCATTCTTCTCTTATCTGAGCAGTAATATGAGACATGCAGTCTGTAAGGCATTTTGTATCAATGTCCTTAAAATGTATGAGAATATTAAATGGCTATAATTTACAGTTTGCTACAAAGGCAGGGGAGTTTGTATATTACTGAATAGAAACTGAGAAATGTGTAACCTGGGTGACCCACCCACTGCAGGTAAGGGAGTCTGAATTGCTATTGTGTTTTCTTTCTCCCTACCAGTAATCATTCACAGTTGCAATCCATTAGCAACTAACACTAAAGGAGTGCTTGCATTATATTTATATCTGCTACATGGAATCAAGATTTTGGGATTCAGCAATTCTAATGAGTTCATGCCTCATTTACATCTTCACCATGTTCACAAGTCTGAATCTACACTCTAAAAGGTTAACCATGTAACTAGGGAACCTGAAGGTGAGGAGAGTTGTGTATGTGGATAATACAGAAGAAGATTGCTTTTACTTTGGATTTATCTGCATAGAAGACTACTGATCTTGATAAGGTATGATTGGATTTTTCAGCTACATACTAAATTTGTTCACGTTACTAGGAAAATATTTTTATATACATATGCATTAGCAAATGCAACTTTCATCTGTATGCACTTCTTAGAAGTTTACTGATGGCATAGGCATTTTTGTGAGGCCATTATACTTCCTAGGAAAAACTGTTAACAACTTTTTTCTCTTATACTCTTCCATGTTATTTCAGTGACATGTAAATGCCCTTTATTGTCAAGGGTCTATATTAGATCTTCGAATGCTTAGGTTGTCAAATGCTAAAATGTCAACACCTAAACGTCAAAGTTTAATAAACATGACAGGCCAATTACACAGATTTATTCCCTGAGAAAAAAATTTGCTTGGCCATCATCCGGGATTTACCCTTTTCGACAATATAGAGCAATCTCAGAGTTGGTATATTTAGTTAGGGCTGTGTGGGGGGCACAGCCCCCACATTGGGGGGGTGTGGGGGGAGGCAGGCACAATCCTCCATGTCAGGGGGTGTGGGGGTGAAGCCCCTACTTGATTAGAGTTTTAGAGTTTGTTTGTTTTTTTCTTTTGTTGGCCACACACATTTTTTCTCTGGGAAACAATTCCTGTAATTGGCTTGTTGCATTTATTAGATTTCAACATTTAATTGTCAATGGTTTGGCATTCACCAACATAAGTGTTTGAAGATCTACTATAGACCCTATTGTCAATAACACAGGGGTGTTAGTCTTGTAGGATGGCCCATATACACCTCTAGGTAAGTGCTGGGCACAGGTAGAAGTGACTGGCAATTGCATAAAAATGACTTTTCTGTGGTAAATGTGTACACATGTTTCATGAGAGTTTGAAAACACTTATAACAATTGACCGATGTGTTATTCCTTGTTTGGTTCAAACTGTCATTTGCGTGTTCTTTTGGGGGTGAGGGAGACAAATTCTATTTGTGTGTTGCCACAAGCCAATTTTTTTTTTTACAGAGGTTTGGTCTTATTACTACTTGTTTTGGGTCAGACCTTGGTTTGTGTGTGACTGTGATATGTTACAACCACATATTCTTTTATTGTGTTTTAATAATTGAAGCTTTGTGTTTCTCCGGTGGGTAATATTGAAAAACAATAATATGTGTGTTATATCTAAGCAAGACTTTTATTTATGTGATATTTATGTATAGTATCCTTCTTTTATGTTTTATGTCACCTAAGACTATGGCACCCGAGTGTCCCAATCCCCACAACCCCCCTTTAGTGACACTGAGAATGATGGCATTGTCCATGATTTTGGTGACATGGTGCCTTTCTGCTTGACAGAAGAAGCAGGAATATGTCTGGCAGAATGTAGATTTGGAACCAGATAGTGAATGATACCAATGTCATCATGGGGCCCACCTGGACATATGATCAGGTGCATCATAGGGCCCTGATATGATTTCACTGGCTTGGAAGAGAGCAGCTGCAGTGGTCCATGGACAGCTGGCTACTGGGGGGCCTGCTACAGTTTCTGTCCATTATCAGGGAGCCAGAGTGCTCTGTACAAACTACACAACAGCATGTGATTGTTGTTGGTGCTGCTGTTTCAGGGAGGACAAGTATGTTCTAGGAGGACGTTCCAGATAAGCTTACATATGTCAATTTTTTTACAATTTCTTGTATAGTAAAATATTGAAAGCAATAGTTAATTTGGTTTAATATTTTTTTTGGTGGAGGGACCTATTTATAGGGTCTATATTATATGCGCAAATGCTTAGGTTGTTGAATACAGCATGATCGACACCTATTCAGTGAACACACAACTCATCGAAACCTCAAAATGTGGAAATACAGATGACCGAATTGTATTGTTTGGCCAACACCGTTCCACCCAGTGATGAAAATAAAACATACTTCCCACTACATCGCTCACCTCATACTACCCACCCAAACAAAATAAATAAACCACATACATACACTAACCTAAAACCTACTTCTAACCCTACACTAACCATTATATACATATCTATGCACTTACCTTAACGCGCACCCTAACCCTAAGGTCCATAACTATCACACACTTACCTTAATAAGCTATAGCCAAACAAAATAAATAATCCACACACATACACTTAACAAAACCCTACATCTAACCCTTACATACATTACTATCTATGCACTTACCTTAACCCGCACCCTAACCCTAAGGTCCGTAACTGTTGCACACTTACCTTACAGAGCTACTCCGCAGAAGGGTCAACTATGCAGAATTGGGATTTCAAATTTCATGGTTTCTGGAGTTCGGTGTACTCGCGGTTCACTTAACAGGTGTCGATCATGCCGTATTTGACAACCTAAGCATTCGTGCTTGTGATATAGACCTCTATTTATAGATTGATACAGTTAACAACACATTCTGGTTCATTACATATGAGCTTTAGGTGGACATGTCAGCCAAGTTTCAGTTAAAAGTATTGTAAATGGACATATGAAGGCAACAAATTGTTCCCCTGTGTTTTTGTTATTGTGGTGATGGTGCCCTTACATTTTGCTTAACTTCTTCCAGGATCATCCTCCCTAGCAAGTGTGGAGTCATCTGCACATGGTATGCCAAAAGTTTTTATTTCGGGTTTATATCAAATAGTCGAAGTGCCGTAACTTTGACTGACATATGTTCAAACACATATGTCCGAAGTTACGAAACTTTGACTATCTATAAAAAAATGAAAACACAACAGACAAATAAAAAAATTGTTGTATGCAGGGGGCCAGCCCCCCTGCACCCCCCACACCCTCCCGCTACTTAAACATACCAACTCCGAGATCACACCACATTGAAGTGAATGGAAACCTCTGCTTATGGAGATTTCCATTCACACGCTTGAACATTTACGTTTTCGAACATATGGTCTCAACCGTATGTCATTCGAAATTGTAAATATTCGACTACATGATAGGAACCCTTTTATTTCAGTACTAATGAGCATGTGACAGAAATTTGCATTTATCTGTATGTGTGAGGTAGGTGTCAGGACTGTATGTGTATTGCTATACCATCTGTGACAGTGTTAACAGTGTTAATTTGTTAGCATATATTAAATTGCAGTAGTGTAAGTATTAATTTTTTTCCTGCATTTGTTGACAGTGGAAGTGAAGGACTCTTACCACCTGATTTCAGAGTATTGGCAGACTCTGATGATGTTGGTGGCCAAACTGATGCATAGTCGGGTGGTGCAAAGGTTGAATCTGTTACTGAGACTGACATTCAGCCATCCTGTGTATTTCCATCAGACACAGCCAGTAGGTCAATGCAAACCTATTCTAGTGAGTCCTTCGATATTGGACAGGTAGAGGGTGACACTTGATTAGGGTAGTGTTGTTACTGTGGCTTCACTGCCTGTTGACACTGGCTATAACCAAAGTGTGGATGAGGTGCCATGCAGGAGGGTTGTTAGGGGTGCTCAGAGGAAGCCTGCTATCCATCCTCCACCTGATCCTGCTGTGTCTTTCTGTGCCACTGGATATATGTTTAGGGCCATCATGGAGGTGCAGGCATGTTCCAAAAGAGCCTCTGAAGAAATGTTTAGGGTTGTAGTTATGGCACAGGTTGGTATGTGTGACTGCCTCCACTGTGTTGCCAGTTCAATGGATGGAACGAATGACACATTAGAACAGGTAGTGTCTGTGGTGGAACATCTGCTGGTAGTGGGATGGCATCTATGTGGATGTAGGTCAGCCACATCATCTGATGTTAGCTGACATGACCCTGCCTGATCACACTCCTGTAGTGGCACTACTTCCACTTCTCCATCAGTGGTTGTGGTGTCCACATACAGATGTGGTAGGCAATGGGGTTGTGGTGCTGGCCATACTCATGGGGAGACCTTGTCCAGCAGACATCAGTCATGTTCAGGTAGCAGCAGTGCATCTAATCATGGACATGGATGTGCAAGTTCAACTCTTGGCAGAGACAGTTCTTGCAGTCGGGGATGATGACAATGAGTTGTCACCTCTAATATGCATGGCTCATACCTGTCCAATATACCAGGATGTAGAGCTAGCACAGAGCTTGACTGTGTTCTTGCAGACACTCACACACCATTTTCACCTGGAGTGCCCATACAAAGACACACACACACACACACACACACACACACACACACACACACACACACACACACACACACACACACACATGCACACACACATGCACACACACATGCACACACACACGCACACACACGCACACACACACACACACACACACACACCACAAATAACAGTTACATGGGTCAGTTATGAGGCTTGTAGCTCATTTTGTCTCAGTGGCCATTTGACACTTTATCCAAATGTCTGCTTGTTTCTCTTTCTTACTCACATGCACTCACTACCTTTTGTGTCAACCTAGTCCTCCTGCCACCCACCCCCCAAACACACATTACACTGTGCAAATGATGATAACTGTGCCATGTCTTTGTTTTCTGTCTTTTGGATTCAGGGATGCATATGCTTTTGTCTGATGCTCAGGTGCATAGCTGACTTAGTGCTTAGTATATTTGTGTTTGTGATGCTGTTTTGCAAATTGTTCTGCTTTCTTACAGGTTTTTGTAATGTGTACATCCCTCACAACCTGTTGGACTAACAAAACTGGACCAAGCCATAAAGAAAAGTGGGACAAAGGTCCAACAATAGGAGACATTTTAAATATTGTGGTCTTACAAAGTTAGCTGATAGAATAACAGATTTTGCATTGATATTTTTATGCTTTTTATGAGGGATATGATGTGTGAAACTGAAATGTTCATCATCATTTTCTAACTTCACTTTTCAGTGATTTGCCAGTACAAAAGTATGAGGGCAAGGTGTGGATATTCTGTGAAAATCTGTACTTTTAAGAGGGATGAATGCGTGACTCTTTGATGCACGAGGCATATTAGTTGATAGAAGACACCTGTATTCAAATAAGTCACTGTTGTCACATCTTGATGCCATTGGTGTGAAAATCACCCACTTTATACTTACTTACATTAGCAAGTAACAGTATGCAAGGATATGCCATTCAATTGTATTCTTAGACATTTATTTTTGTATTTCAGGTTCAACATTTACCTTGGAAAGCCAACAGTTGCAAAAGTGTAAGTTCAGGGCTGACTCTGTCTGATGCTAGCAGTGCACAGCCATTACATAGGTAAATAAAGGTTGTGAGCATTGCCTGGCATCAATGCTCCTGTAAGTATGTCCATAGAATGAAGGTTTTAGCCCCTTATGTGGTGATCATGTGTGCTAGCCATTGCATCTTGTCCAGTGTGAGGGCATATTGTGAACCTGTACATCTGTCTATACTCACAGCAGCTGCTGGCTCCCCTTCTGACTCCTCACCTGCATGCACTGTAGCTGTAGTGTCCTTGCCAGTGGTGGTGGGATGTGTGCCCTTTCCTCCTGGTGTTCCTGCTGAAGCTGTTTTCTTAGGATAATGCTGTGAAGCTTGGCACAGACGGTGAAGATTTCAACACATGTACAGGAATTGCAGGGCTCCCCCAGATGTATCTAGGCACTGGAACCATAAATTCAGCAGCCCAAAACACACGGTCTATGATATTTCTTGTTTGAGCATGTGCCTCATTATATCATTCTTCATTTGGTGTGTGTTAATTTTTCATCAGCCATGGCTCCAGTGCATAACCAGCTTTCTCCAGTAAATTACTTTGTGAGATATCCCCCTAGAAAGCGTCTCATACATTTGAAAGTTGTGCCAGATATGTGGGTCATGGTAACTGCCTGGGTTGCCAGCACACACATTTAGGATGATTCCCTTAGCACTACACATGACCAAGCAGTTAATGGAGTGGAAGCCCTTTCTATTTATGTACACCCTTCCCTGTTCCCTGGGTGGTACTTTCATTTCTACATGTGTACAGTCTATGGCACCCAGGACTTCAGGGTAGTGTGCTACAGGGTAGAACTCCCACATAGTTGTGGTTCTATCCTCAAGTGTACATGGAAAATATATGTAGTCACTGGCATGTTATAGCATAGATTTCAGGAATTGATGTAGGATCCTGTATGATGATGCCTGTGACACCCCAGTATGTCTCCTGTTGGTCTTTGGAAGGGTTCTGTAGCTAATATTCTATGTGCTACACATACATTAGTCTCCACTGGTAATGGGTTCCTTTTGATTTGCCCTTATTTTCAGTTGATCATGACAGAGGCTGCAGAGTTCCTGTAGTGCATCTCTATCCACCCTGTAGCACTCTACAATTTCCACATCATGTAGATTGTGAAAAGTTAAATGGGGTCTAAACACCCTTCTCCTTCTTGGCCATGGTCTATTAGCAGCAGCAGCATAGATATGAGCTTGCTGCACATACACGTGAATAAGGGAAACAGCAGCATGTAACTTTCTTTCCATGTAGACTAGTTTCCATGGCTGTATTCCAATAGGTTTTGGAATTCGCAGGGAAAACCAACGCTGAGTCTACACCATTACTTTATAGCTTTTTGAATAGCTCCCCCATCTTGGATTGGTTGATTAGCATACAACTCAGCTGTTTATCCTGTAATTAGCATGCCATAATGTTTACTGGGTTTGAATGGCTCTACATGCTGTACAGAGCTGCTTACTGAGTACAAATGGTGAGCTATCATGTGCACATTGCACTGTGATGTGAATATGGTTTTACCGAACCATGTAATCTTTATTGAGTTTGCCTCAGTAAAAATATGTTATCCAAAGCTAAAGATGGGAATCCCTTTCATAATGGAAGTTACTACACCTATATTGAAATATCAAAAAAATATAGGTGTCAGGATGGATTTTCTCTAGTAGAATTATTTCAGACATTGCACTTGACAAAATGGATTTCTGTAACTCAGATCAGAAATGTTTACAGCAAACTGTATAATATTGCAAGCTAGATAAGCTTATAATGTTGCTTTGTTCTGAAACAAATGAATGGCCTTGGTCTGTTCTTTCAGTTCCATGATGAATACAGCATTGTTGGTATAACTATGGAATTAAGTCATGAGAAAGTGCAGAGTGTATGAAAAATATGCTGACTGACAATCTCTGAATAATAACTGAATACTTCTACTGTCAATCTAAAATATGAACTATGATTGGAAGGAATATTCCCAAAAACTTGGTCCATGTATTTAATTCTGTAGTTCTGCTATGTTAGAATTTGTCTAAGCCTGTTATTAGTATAATTTAGATGTGATTCTATTTATTAAGAATATAAATGTTTTTACAAATTGCTTTCAATATCTTAGTGGTTTATACTAATCATAGACAGTGATAAGAAGAGAAACTAACTTCTTAACATTTGGCAGAGTCACCAGGAGTTGAAGGATGCAATTGTACAGCATTTCTTCATTTAAGGACTGACAGGCTGACTAAGGAAATCAGCCAGAGCACATCCAAAGAAAGCAGTAATAAAAACAGGAAGGAAAAACTGGATCCTAAATTTTCAAGCTAAACAAAACAAACAGACCCTGAAGCATCTTCTGTAAATAATGATGCAGGAAGTCTATGGCAGCAGGACAACAACCCATAAAATGTTGCATCTTGAAAAAATGGAACTACAGTACAGGTGTCAACTTCAGTATTTAATTAGTAGATGCATGGACTGTGAGTCTGTGTTCTCAAAGAGAATCTCTCTTTGAAATAAAGAGTTAAATAACTAATGCTTTTCGGTCCTGGAGAGCATTAATGACATGCTTTATGGTCCAGTACAGTAAATGGTAAAATGATCTCTGCCAAGCAGCAGGAACAAGAAAAAAAAGATACATAAAGTAATATTTAACTGTCATGCAGACAGAAACCAATAATGTACAAACAGGCTGATAAATGTAAATTCTCAGGATACATGGAAGGCATCATTTAAAGACTGATCTCTACCATCGCATCAACTATGGAAAACAAGTTTTAATATTTTCCTTTTTGCAATGCAAACCTAAGCCATGAACTGGTTTAAAGTCTCTGAGCAGAAAAGTACATGTAAATAGATTAAAATATAAAATAATTAAAAAAGACAGTGCTCTGGCTGACAAATTATTCAACACTTCTACTCCCAGACAGATTAAAACAGAACTGTGTCGGGGCAGTTTAAAAAGAAAATAATTCATTCTACATTTTTTTGTTGCAAGAGATAGACTATGTTCTATAAATCCTAAAGCTACAAATGGAAGCAGAAGACTTTGACAAAATGTAAAGAGAGAACTTTCCACTAATTTTCAGGTATAAAATTTAAAGTTCCAACAGAAAAAGTTTATTGCAAAATGAAGACACAAAGACATTTGTACTAACCAGAGATGGGCTGCATTTTGCAATAAACTTTTTCTATTGAAATTTGAAAATTATTGGAGAGTTCTAAAGGGAGAAGAGGAGATAAGAAAATAAGAAAGCTTTGCACAGAAGGGGACTTTGATTTTAATAACCTTTATTTTCTTTTCACAGTTTCGATGTACAGTGACATATTAAAACAGCCATATTTAGTCATGTTTTAATTCTACAAAGTAAATATTTAAGCTAACGTTAGTCTTTCCTTCTAGATTTCTCCACTCATTCACATGTAATGAATTCCAAATTTGGGCAATGTGCCAAAAGTTACAGTTATAAATCACCAGTAACTTTTCATAGGAGATTACTAGGCTAATGGCTTAAGAGCCCTTACAAGCCTAGCTAATATAACCCAATTTTACCCAATATATGGCCTCCTAAGGGCAGGAGGATGGCATGGATTTGTGCCTGTGCATTGAGTATCTTACAGATTACACCTTTCCATATGGGACATAGGCACTACTCCGGGTGTGAATTTGTGATTCCCTCTCCATCGATCCAAACTGCATTTGAAGAGAGCCAGGGAAGGGCCCTCCTTAATGTGAATAGGAAGAGTGTTCCAAAGAAGGGGCAATCTTTGAGATACATATCTGTCTCTCCAGCTTGTTTTGTATGATTTGCTGACTAAGTTTAGATCTCATGATTAGGGAACACTCGTGCAGTTTGAATTGCGGATGTGTAGCAGCTCCATCAGGCCTGGATTTGTGAGTGCCTTGTAAGTCAGGCATATGTCACCTTTTAATAATCGGTAAGAGATAGAGTAAAGGGATAGGGCTTATAGTCTATCCACATAGTTCATGTTGTTTACACATTGTATTTTCTTTGTCAGTAACCTCTGAGGTTACTGCAACTGCTATAAGTACCTAGTGAAGGACATGCCAACTGGCACACTGTACTCAGTTGTTGGTCTATTGAGAGCGGAGTACAGAAAGACTGTCATTTCCTTGGATCTGGATGCCATACCTTTTCTTATACGTTGTGCCACATAAAAATATTTCATCACCACTGGACACATGGCAGTCAAAGTTCAGGCTACTATCTATCTGTGTACCTAGAGTTCTCACCTGTGAGTCTACTATAAGGGGTGTACTATTGATGTTGTAATTTGCAGGGGTATTTGACTTCCCAAAGGGTATGATAATGCATTTTTTTGGATTTACTTTTAGGTCATGGTTCTGGAACCAATCATTTGTCTGATCTGGACCCTCCTGAAGGATATTTAAATCACTGGAGGATCAAATGTTCCCCCTGCTTGCAGTCATTGGCAAACTTTGTCATCCACAGGCCTTCTACATTTGCCTTAACTTCAGAGAAGTATATTCCAAGCAAGAATGGTCCCAGTACTGAGCCCTGTGGCACATCACTAGTAACTGGCCTATTGCTTTATCTGGATTCACCCACTTTAACCACATGTGTCCTGCCCATGAGCCAACTGGCTATCTATCTGGTGACATAGGGATTTTTGCCCAGTTTTGTGAGTTTATTTATAATACCTGAGTGGGGAATTGTGTCAAATGCCTTGGCCAGGTTGAGGTAGGTGGTATGCACTGTTTTACCCTCATCCATGGCCTTAGTGACTTTCTCACTGAAATCCACCAGATTCAGTAGGCATGACCTGCCTGTGACAAAGCTGAATTGGATCAAGTTCAGTGTTTGGTGGTCTCTTTTGTCATTATTTATCAGGTCCATGATTATTCTTTCTATGGCCTTACATATAAAACTTGTCAAACTTATTGGTCTGTAATTTCTCGTGTCAGTAGATGGTCTCCTTTATGTAAAGGGATGACTGTTGCCATTGTCTACTCTATTGGGACAAAGGCAGTCCAGAGTGTTTGGTTAAATACAGATCCTAACTGGCCTGATAAGTCCTGAATTAAGCTGTTTAGCAGGCAGCCTGGTATATTGTCAGACCCCATTGATGCTGTGTTTTTAGCTTTAGAGAGCATAGTGGCAAACTATTCTTTGGTGATAATTGGTGGTGGAATGGTAGAAGGTATTTCTTGGAGGAGAACTGGGGGGGGTGATGGAGAGGTGAAATTTGAGCTGAATATGTCTGGCAACAGATTTGCTGTCTTCCAGCTTTGTATAGGTGATGTCATCTACAGCAAATTTGCACATTATTGGGTGTTGCCCTTAGGACTGGAGACATAACTGAAAAATGCCTTTTGGTTATCCGAGGCTCATACTTGCCTGTGACACATATTCTGAGAACTCGATCATGTCTATCTTCATATAGTCCAAGAAGGTGCATCTTAGGTCATTCATGCCCACATGGACTCTGAAAGAGTCATACTACTACATAGGGGTAAGTGGTCTGAGTGCTTGCATGATCTGGTGAATCCTTGCTCCTGACAGGCAACTAACTGTAACCTTCCTGTTATCCAGCTTGGTACGAGGGACATCAATGTGTCTCAGAACGAAGTCTCCAAAGACCAGAATATTGGGTCGTGGAGTGTTTCACCTTATGGGCTTGGAAGGTGAGGCACAATGAGATGTGGCTTTATGTGTTGTGATAGGAATTTTCTTGTTTATGTACATGTTAGATGTAAGCACTTTTGCATATGTGGATCTGTCTGTGTAGTCATTTGTGGGTGCAGAGAGTGATGTATTTGAGTTGCTGGCAACCCATGTTTTGTGTTTTGTGTCTACATGTGAGAGTCCAGCCTCCAATATTAATTTTAACTATGTCTCACATACCGTATTTGTCTGTTCAAGAATTAAGTAGTTGTAAGTGTACATAAGGCTATCATTACATTGCTTCAGGATACCTATGTCCACCAAGCTGGAGGCAGAGACAGCAGGAAAGTGCCCATCCATGATTGCAGGTCCTAATTTGTACTTGAAAGGAATAGGAGTGGAGGGTGTTTGTAACCAGATAAGGGAAGAGTGCTTACATGGTGCAATCTGCAATTAACCTAATCAGTTGTACTGCCCAGCACCAAAATAAGATGTTTTCTGAGCAGCAGTAGTCCTGAGTGCTATAATAAGGTAACTAGCACAGTAAACTTTCACAGTATAATGAAAATAAGCAATGTTTCCAGATGTTTGCATTTGTACAGGGTACTGACACAGTGAACAGCTGAGTGCAAATATGCCAAATTTATACCAGCACGGGAAATACAGAAAACTAACTGAGCTCTCTGGCCAGTACAATGACTGCACTTAGAGCCCTTATGTTTGCTTTACCTACTGCCACTTGATGAGTAATCCCAGTCCTCCTAATATAAAAGTACAGTAGAGCTACAGTAGAGCAGTGCCCAGAGTGAAATGCTACCAAAACCAAAGTTAAAGATACAGATACAACAGTGTACTTTAAACAGCTTATAAAAGTGTGATTATTCAGTCAAAGTACTTTGCTTTCTAGAAATCAGCCAAAAGACACTCAGTTCTATAGTATTTATAAAGGCACCAAAAACAAGATAAGCTGGTTAATAAGCCCGCCAGCCAATAAAATAACAACATGCAGGAATCCCTAGTGTTTGTCCAGCCTACACAGGCCAGAGTAACACCCAGTGCCACTAGATAGAAATTCCACTGACCTATTGATGTAAAAACACAGAAAAGTGCTTGTTAGAGTGTAAAAATGCACTACTTTATTGAACACCTAGCTAGATAATGAAATCAGAGCAAGTAAATCAGTAAAACTGACAAAGAGAGCCAAAATGCACTTTTTTTCAAAATAAGGGCAAGGAAAGGCAAATAAATAACTCAATATATAAACAGCAGTGTAGAAAGGGATGAGCTTATAATGCTCAATTTACAATAAAGGTGGGCAGCTTAAAATCCCAAGTTTAAAAAACAAATCAAGGAATCTGAGGGTGGGTGGGAAAAATAATTTGCAGGGAGTCACCAACAGTGCTAGTAGTTTTTGTAGGCTTTGAGTCTTATCAGAAAAGACAAAGACCCAGAAATTCCCTGTGTATTTAAATATCACTCAAGAAACAAATTAACCAAGGAAAAAACAAAGTGAAATGTGAACCCTAGATAATGTAACTGTCTATCTCCCACATAGAGCAAAAACCCCAGGCCAGGCAGATTTCTTAAAACAGAAAACAAAATGGAGCACATAAAAGAGAAAGCAGCTCTAACAGTCTGAGCATCTCCCAGAAAAAAAAATATAGGCTTATTTTCCTTACCCAGCAGGGAGTTAGCAACCCTGCTTGTAGCTTTTGCAGGCTTGGAGTCTTATCAAAAAAGAAAAAGGAATACAGGGATTTGACCAAAGTGGGGCTTGTATCAGAATCCAGGACTAAGAGTCTCATGCTTCATTGACTGAGTTATCCAGGCTTTTCATGCGTTTAAAAGAAAATTAATCTAATGTGTGGCAAAATGTGGCATTATAGGATCATAGGAAGTTAGTAGGCTAATGGTGTGAGGGCACTTGCAAGCCTAGCAAATTTTACTCTTGTTACCACGATCCAAGAGGGACACAGGCAGAACCCTCAGGGTGAATTTACAGTTACCCATCCAATCATCCAGATTGCATTTGATGAGGGCCAATGAGGTGTTCTGTTTGACATGAAGTGGGAGTCTATTCTAAAGGTGTGGTAATCTCTAGGAGACAAATATGTCCCTCTAGCAGGTTATATTGATGTCATATACCAGGTTTAGGTCCTTAGAGCAAGTAACCGGTGAGCCATTTGACCTGCAGCATTTCCAATAAAGCAGGGTCAGAGATCACCTTATATGCAAGGCAGAGATTGCCTCTGAGTAGTCTGTATGAAACTGAATAAAGTGATAGTGATTTCAGCCGATCCACATAGGATAACTGCTGAAGACCTTGAATTTTCCTTGTGAGGAATCTTTGTGGTCTCTCCATTTGCTGCAGGTATTTTGAATGGTACATACCAAAATGGGCATTGTATTAAATTATTGGCCTACTGAGTGAAGGGTACAGGGAGGTAATAACTTCTCCTTTTCCTCGAGGCAATGCCTTTACTTATGAGATGAGCTACATAGAATGCCATTTTTACCACTGTGGAAACATGATGATCAAAGGTAAGGTTGCTTTCAGTCTGAGTGCTCAGATCTGTCACCACTGACTGCATACTTAGGGTATTGCCATTGATGTGGTAATCTGCAGGAACATCGCTCTTACTGAAAGGGATGATAATACATTTTTTGCATTGGGTTTGAAGCCATGACTTTGGCACCAGTCATTTGCTTGTGTAAGACCTTCTTGAAGGATGCTGACACAGTTTGGAGATTCTATGACTGCACCCAGTTTGCAGTCATCAGCAAACTTTGTCAGCCACAGTCCCTTGGTTTTAGCTTGTACTTTGGAGAAATAGATTCTGAACAGTAGAGATCCCAGGACTGATCCCTGTGGAATGCCACTGGTTACGGGTCTGCTGTTGTAGGTGGATTCCCATATTTTAACTGTATCGGTTCTATCAGTAAGCCAATTCGCAACTAACCTTATGATATAATTGTTGATATCTAGCTGGGAGAGATTTTCAGTGATGCCTGAGTAAGGGATAGTGTCAAATGCATTGGCAAGGTCTAGGTAGGCTGTATGCACAGACTTCCCCTTGTCCAGGTCCCTGGTGATTGTCTCGAAGAAGTTCATCAGGTTTAACAGGCATGCTCTAACATTGATAAATCCAAATTGAGTAGGATCTAATGTTTTGAGATTACCTATATCTTTGTTGATAAGGTCCATGATGATTCTCTCCATGGCCTTGTAGATAAGGCTAATCAGGCTAATAGGTCTGTAGATCCTGGGGTCAGTAGAAACACCACCTTTGTGCAAGGTGACAACAGTGGCTGTTTTCCTTTCAGCTGGGATGAATCCCATGCTTAGACTGTGATTAAAAAGAGTACCCAATGGTGATGCTAATTTTTATTTGAGCCCATGTAGGACGCAGTCTGGGATGTTATCAGGTCCCATTGATACTGTGTTTACCTGATCTTTAGAGATACAAGGTAGGGGACAAGTTGTAGGGATGTCATGATGTACGTGTGGTGGGGACAGGAGAGTGAAGTTTTCACCAAACCTGTCAGCTAACAGGTTAGCTATGTCCACCGGCTCAGTATACGTGTTACCATTAACTATCAATTTGGCACAAATCTAGGCCTTACCTTTTAGGTTACGGATGTAACTAAAAAATGCCTTATGGTTGCCCTTTGTTGAGGAAGCTAACTTGGATTTGAAATTTGCCTTGGAGGACTTCACAAGAAATCTTATTTGCTTATTTAAGCTGAGGAGGGATTGTCTCCAGTTTAAAGCCTGCTCCTTCGTACTCTTAGACAGCAGTTTCTTCCTTTTATTGTAAAGCCTGTTAATGGCAGTTGTCCATCAGGCAGGTTTGCTCTTCCATGAAGAGCTTGTTTTGGTCCAACAGGTCCTGCTGAGTCAATGCAGTTATACAGGTGCTTGTATAGGGCACTGGTGTAGAGCTCGGCATAGTTACTGGTTCCATCTGAGGGGGAGGTGCAGTGAAGCTATTTATACCATCCTGTAAGAAGCTATAATCTGCTTTGGAGAAGTTTTTAGTCTAGTTGCTGCTGGGGGTGGGTGGGTGTGATATTTACTTCAAATGAGACTGATTTGTGGTCAGATCTCACCAGGGATAAACTCACAGTGGGGTGCTACATTGGTGTCCTATATTTTATAAGCACAAGATCCAGGATGTTGGCACCCCTAGTGGAGGGGTGTCAACCAGCTTGTCCAGGGCATTGGAGTTGACAAAGTCAAGAATCCTTTGGGCAGGTGAGTTTGAGCACGAGTAATTCACACAGTCAATGCTAGGGTAGTTAAAGTCACCCAAAACAATGGTGTTCAGATATATCTTGATAGACTCAAGTTGATCCAAATAGGCAGAGTGAGTGTCCTGATTCATGGAAGCAGTTCTGTAGCTGACAGTGACTTGAATAGGTGTCCTGCCAACAATTAATTCCACCTGAAGTATCTTTAGAGCATCATAATGTTTAACTAATCTGGAGGTGTATTTATCTTTTATGAATATTGATACACCGCCTCCTTTAGTTTCTTGCCCTCTGTTTGTGGTCTGAACATGTGGAAGGAGATGTAACCTGGTATGGCTGGGGTGCTCTCCACAGCCTTGAACAAGGTCTCCATGACTGCACAAATGTCTGCATACTCCTTGAAAGAGGACGTCTTCCAGCGAGTGCAGTTTCATGTTAAGACTCCGAGCGTTTAGCAGCATGACTTTGAGGTTTCTTTTCTATGGTATTTTTATGTCAGGAGTTTTGTGCTCATGACACTGCCTAAAACATGCACTATGTCGGTGGCAAGAGCCTTATCCAGTAGCCAAAATCCCAGGGATGATAGATGAAGACCATCTCTGGCAAAGCATCAAGGTCTGAGGGTCATGTCATCCCAGGCTGACAGATTCTGGATACCCTTAGAATGACACCAAAAACTAAGTCAATTATTGAAGTCAATTATTTCCTGTTTGTATTGAGGCTTCATTCGAGGTGAAGGTAAAATGCTGCTTAAGGCTAGGGACATACCTGCCTGAGACACATGGTCTAAGAGCTCACTCATGTCTCTCTTCATATAGTCCAGAGAGGTATGTCTCAAGTCGTTCACACCAACATGGACTATGATGGAGTCATAACAGTACCTGTTGTTGAGAGACTTGAGTGCATGTGTGATATGGCATATCCTGGCACCTGACAGACAGCTGACCATGACCTTTTCCTTATCCAGCCTAGTGAGAGGGACACCTGTGTTTCTCACAATGGAGTAAGCTATACCTAATATGCTAGGTTTAGTGTTTAAATAAACAAACTACCTTGTGTAGTGTCAGCCAAAACACCACAGAAATGTTGAACGAGTAAAAAATAAGACTTTAATGTGCAATGCACAAGAAGCACAAAAAACAATCCAATCAGTCAAGTGCTTTCATCCATAGTCATCAGGACTTCATCAGAACAATTCTGAGTTCATTTGGCTTTATTAAAATATTGGAGTTTTCTAGTGTTGGCTGTTCTTTTCCTGAGTACTTCAGCGTGGTTATGACAATAACTGTACAACATTAAATATTCCTAAAATAGTATTTATCCATCATTACATATAACAATATGAAAGATTTACAGACGGTGGACAGTATCTAAGTCTTATGTATGCGATGTGTGGCTAAAGTAAGCATTAATCCAACTGTACTGTTTTTGTTACAACTTGCAATACATCCAACCCTAATATATTGCAGACATCTGTTATGTAAGTCAGATTGTTACAAAAACACATTTGCAATACATCCATGTAATATGCAATGCAGCCAGATAAATAAATAAATATGTCAGACAATATTATCATCTCCTTATGTATGAACACACATCACATACATTGTGTGACAGTGTAGTGTCTGCTACTATCAACATCGTTTAAGCAATAATATACATATTGGAAGTGTAACAGAAGAGGGCCATGAGACATCAGAGTATATGTCAGAGCACCATATAAAATGACCTGTAAATGAAGAAACACACATCAATAGCTCAGCATATCTGTATGTAATTCACATGACAAGAATTAGTATAGTCAGAGGTATAACTTCTGTATAAGAATATTTAGTTACAATATGTAGCAAGGTATATAAACATTATTGAACAATGACAGCTGCACCATCTAATGTGCATAATTTGTTGAAAGGTGCACACAAATAAATATAAAATCAAATATATGATGCATAATGAACATCAACACTTCCTATAAAGGATGTGTGCAATGACTCTCTACCTAACATTACTATCCTGTAAGAATGTATTGCAAGTGTAAAAGTCACATTACTGTCATGTAAGGATGATTACCAAATGCAGATCACATACCTGATATAAGGATATATGCAGCAATGACACCCTCACATTGCTCACAACACATACATACCAATAATCTAGGTAGACCCACAGGAATGACTATCTACCCATCAAAATGGTAAACAAATTTCACAGTGACATCAGCTGGAATAAAGCACAAGGGAAGATTAGGATGATATCTGTTGTTACAGGTGCAGGCAAAGCCCTAGTGACCAAACAAATCCCACACACAGCAGCAATTATTGCTATTATACAATGACATTATTTAAGAAAGAAATTGTTTACCTTTCTTAAATAATGTCTTTGTATAATATGCAGTGGTGTTCCACTGCATTGCTTCCTGTTCTGCCACATTTGTTGATATACTGTGCATGCATATAAGACTTACATTCCCACACTTGCACAGTACATCAGTGCCGTTCAATAGAAGCAATGGAGAAAAAATAATCTCTGTTGTTTTTTTTTTTTATATACTATAAAATCTGAACAGTTCAGAGGTACGAGAGTATCATGAAAGCACTGAAATACAAGGAAAATCAGGTACATTTCAGTTTCTTTATTTTTGCAAAATGTACCTAATTTTTCTTGTATTTTGTCTATCCTCTGTACATACCTCTCGACCTCTTAGCACAGGAAATGTGGACAAACCCTTAAATAATGGGGATAAAGGCCCAAAAATAGAGGCAGATTTTAAATGTTGGTCTTATAAACTTAGAAAGCTGCTAGAATAACAAGATTTGTGTTATTATGCATCGTCTGAAGGATATGAAGTCTGAAACTCAAATGCATGTCATTATTTAATGACTTCACTCCTCTGTGATTTGTCAAAAAACAAATTTTATGAGGAACAGACAAAAAAAAATGAGACAAAAATCTTGACAGTTGAGAAGTATACCTCTATAGCATATATCAACAGAATTAAGTCTTGCCCCTGAATGATACTTTAGTAGCTAGACTGTTTTCTATTGGTATATATGTGATTTACATGAATTCTAATTACAGGTTAAACACTGTATAAGTGCAACACAAATGACTATCATTTCAGTTGTGTCAGCAAACATCATCTAACCTCAGTACAACCAATTCAGTTTTTAAGGACACATATGAATGTAGGTTACACAAAATCATATGCTCAGCAAACGTTATACAGACTAAATTAACACATAGAAGATATACCTTGTTGATGCACTATGAAATGCTTGCAATCAAATTAAAATGCATGGACACCATCTGAATGCAAATCTCAAACTGGAGCTAGAGACCTGTTATTAGTAGTACATGAGAAATATAAAGGTGAAAGTAGTAACACACACCACTTTCTATTTACTGTTCCTCAAGTCTATACATCCCTTTGATATAGAGGGGGGAATCCCTGACTCTTTCTTCATTATCTCCTTGAATAAAATGATAAGAAATATTAACTGACAACATTGATTTTGTGTTAAGAAGTTAGATGGCCATTAGTGTTACATTAACCCAATGCAGAATGTAATTAGAATAAACAACTTATGTGATCAATCAGTATCATACAAGCTGAGGTAATACATTGTATATACAGATATTTGTTTGAGAATGCAACTGACAATAAACTAAGGGAAGCTAGATTTAAACCCATGACAGTTGCCTATGTCTAGCCCCTATCTGCCTAGCTATCTTAGAATGAGTTAACAGGTAGTCAAATATGTCTGATCTGTGACTTCATACTTAATGCATTGCATACATTTTCATGTGACCCTGTCTACCCATGTATAATAATATACAAAATGAGTGGTGGATAACATGTGAGACAGGCCCAAAGTAGTACCAGAAGAAATGATGTGATCAGCATTATGCACCTTTTACAGTGATACTAAAGAGGTGCCATATTCACATTAAGTCTTAGGGGATGACCTTTACAATGTTATCATATTCCCCTCAGTAATATATGAGGCGTGTAAGTGCTGTTACATAAGACAGAGCACAGAAATGGACAAACCCTGCATACACAGACACTTTTAGACACCAATATGCATATTAATGGTATTGTAAATGTATACTTCTAAAGAATGCTGACGTATACCAACCAATGCAGGCATTCAAATATAAACATGTACATCTGTATGTGCTTGTTATTACTTAACCATATGTAGATTTGTGTAGATATGAATATGTATGCAAACATGCATCGTGATATCTCTATGTATCTCTCTCCTCGTGCATATATACATATGCATATATAAAGAGATACATATGCACATTTATATATATATATATATATATATATATATATAGAGAGAGAGAGAGAGAGAGAGAAAGACAGCGAGAGAGTGATATGTGTGTGTGTATGTATATATATATATATATATATATATATATATATATATATATATATGGATATACATAGTATATTTCTTTTTATATGTACATATACATAGAACAATATGAGACAGAGAGAGATAGAGAGAGAGACAGAGAGAAAGAGAGAGAGAGGTGCGTGTGAATATGTACATTTATGGCATGTAATAATTAAAATAAATAGCATCTATTGACTTGTGTTGTGTGACATATGGTGTCTTCATTCAATATTACAGAGTCATTATTGACATTTGATTATTTATTTATTAACATTTGATTACTGAGAAAGTCAACTGGGTAGAAGTCCATTTTCATGGAAGCCTGGGATTATTATTATCACAGAAATTGTGGGCATGGACAAAAACTTATGATATCCGCAACATACATGGATAAAGTAATACAACACAGAGATTACCTCCAATAAGCTACAAGTAAGAAAAAATGCCTACATGTCTAACAAACACCAAGCTAGGCATGCCAAGAATTAAAGGTCGTATATGGGATTTGAACCCGCAAACACAAAAGAAGTTGGATTGTTGTTACGTACATTACTATACCACAGTCAAAGGATTCCATATCCACATTTTCTATAAACCAAGTGTGATTACAAACTAACTCCATCAGGAAATAATGAATGTGAATAGTTACTACTGAACCTCTAAGACTAAACTTAGATATTTTATCTTTGCATAACTATTGGAAAGGAATCACACCTATACCCATGTTAAAAAACTACTTTATATGGTACAGTCCCAAAGTTTTGCAGATAAAGAAGAAATGTGTAGTCATCCCCAGCCTATGAGCTGTAGGCACACACAGGATGGAAGCAGTCTATTGGTGGGCATCAGACACATGTTCCAAATATTCCCATGTAATGATACCTATTGGGCATTTCCATGGAGCACTGTACACTTATGCTGAGCTATTGGTTAATATGATGAGATTTAAGAACTTAAGCAGATGTTCGCGGATGTGATTCCAAAACACTGTATGCTAATGAACTTCATTAATTTTGTATGTTGCAAATGGTACTTAATAGCTGTTTGTGTTGAGCTGACCTCATTGTTAGGTATAGCTGCCTGACTGTAACTTAGAACCATGATGTAAGCTGTCATAACATCAGCTGTTTGTATTGCTCTTTTAAACTACCATGCTCAGTACTAATCTGCTATGGTCATAGTGCCCTGTGTGTATCTTATAACACACATTTCATATAGTTTTCAGTTTGAAAGCATCTGCACATCAATGTCAGTTACATAAAGGTTAGGGGTAGCCTTACCAAATAAGCATTCATATAGATACATATCCATCATTACCATGGAGGTTTTCCCCATATGCAGTGAATGGCTACAAGCTCACTGACCCTGGTAAACTGTGGACACAGATGGAATTTGCCCATATCTCTTGGTAATGCTGTTACACCTGTATCTTTATATTACTGTTTGGGGATCATGGCGGTTTATGGGAGTGTCTGCAAATTCTGCACTCAAAGTATGATTTATAGATATTCACTGACGCTTATTCTTTCATTGGAAGCTGTTATGCGATTCAGTGATATTGACGGCACATCAAGATGGGTTAGCATGTAACTTGTTTGTTGTTTTCACATCTAACCATTGCCACTAAAATGTTCATTTTCATATGCTGCTGTTGCTCTGACTTCCTTTTTCACACATACAGCTACATATATTCTCTATGTTAGCATGCGTGACACAATAGGTTCATAGGTATGTACTAGGCTAATGACCACAAAGGCATTTTTAAGCCTAGCCATGCATCTCAAATCTATGAAAATTCTGGTACCCTTGATAAGTGTAAGCAGGGGCTTAGGAGATGAAATATTTACAAGGAGGGGCCTGGGAGATAAACCATTTACAGGTTACCTGTGTCCATTAGAGACACAGGTTCCAAACCAGAGATGAATTTTCTGTTCTCCATTCAATTGCCCAAGTTCCACTTGAATTGGGTCAGGGAGGAACTCTGATTCACATGGGTGGGGAGCCTCTTCCAGAGAAGGGGTAGTTTATGGCATACATACCTGTCTCTCCAACAGGTCCTATTTATACCACAGTCAAGGTTTAAGTCTTTAAAATGGATAATTCTGGTGCTGTTTGTTTTACAGATGTGCAGGAAGTACATGAGGTTGGGGTCTGACAATATCTTGTATGCCAGGCATAGATCTCTGCTCAACAGCCTGTAAGAGACAGAATACAGGGATAAAACTTTGAGGCAGTCTGCATAGGCATTGTTACTTATGCCCTGTATTCTTTTAGTGTGGAAACTCTGTGGATGTTCCAATTGTTGAATGTGCCTGGTTAGGTACATACCAAAAGGGACATTGTGCTCAATGATAAGTCTGATGAATGCTGAATACAGTGGAACAATGACCTCATCAGCCCTATATACAATACCTTTGTTTATAACTTGCGCAACATGGAATGATTTCCTCACTACTGTAGACACATGATAGTCAAAGTAGGGTTGCCACCTTTTCAAATACCCAAAGTGGGACATTTTTGGTACAAACGTCATATTTTGCAGGCCGAAACATACCCACGGTCAGTAAAAAGGACAGAGATTCACTTTTGTGCCTAAATAAAAGCTTACTCTTGTAGCATTTTAGTTACTTATTCTGTTTCCTATAACATTTAGATGTTTCAGATACAGAATAACTGTTTTATGCAACTATTACATAAAACATATGAAATAATGTTGCCCTAAAATCTCATGACATTTGCCATTTTTAAAGTTTTTTTGCAGGACACAACTGCCGAAAAAGGGACTGTCCCTCGCAAAGTGGGACAAGTGGTAACCCTAAGTCAAAGGTTAGATTACTGTCTATGTGTGTCCTCAAGTCCCTAGCTATTGGGTCAACTCTTAGGAGTGTGTTGTCAATATGATAGTTACCAGGGCTGGATGACTTCCTGTAGGATACTATTATGCATTTCTTGGCATTAAGTTTTAGTCCGTGTCTCTGACAAAGTTATTTGTCTGTAACAGCCCTTACTGGAGAGCATCAGAGGGGGATTCTATTACTGCTCCTAATTTACAATCATCTTCAAATTTACTCAGCCACAATTGTGCTGTTCTTTTTACTGACTACACTGACATCTGTGACCTATCCCACATGGTGGATGTTGACTTGGTAGGTGTAAATGGTTGTACAACTTGCGGAAGAGTGGAGAATGTTCAAAATATGTTAAATTCGACCTTCTTCACTTCTGCATTCGACATTTGTGTCAGTCGTTTTTGTTTTTTTCACTCATTTGGTTTGCTCAACCAATAACTCGCACAAGGTGTGATTGGACAAATGATCATAAACCCTTTCATGGCTTATCTCTGCTGTATAAGGTCATTGCGCAGCCACACAATTATAGTAAAGTCCATATCACAATAATTAGTCATTGTAGTTAGGTACTTGTCCAGTTATGACAGTCATATCCTGCCTCATTTAACTTCTGTAAATGTACATCATGTGTCATCTGTCTGTATTTGTAGCATGTCCACTTCCTTGCCTCATTCAGTTGCCACTCCACTGATCTTGAGGTGGGATGTGTTGTGCATCAGTCTAATAATATGGCCAATGACAAACAGGGCACTGCATTTAGTTCATTGTCTGGCCCACAATGGGGCAGTTGGGTTTTCATGGCATAGCTTCCAATCATAACGATAGTGTGGTTGGGCATTCTGATGACGTAGGGGCATTAGATATTAGACATGATAATGACCATGACTCACTGTTTCGTGTTGAGTCTGTTAGTGGTGGTGACTCTTCCCCACAATGGACTGATAGTATCCATTGCACTACATGTGGGAGTGTAGCTGATGTGGGTGGACATGTGTCAGAGGGTGTACACTTACTGTTATAGACACATGAATGTTCACAGTGATGTCATGGCACTAACATGCACACACATGCCCATACAAATGATTGTGTGGCACACCTGCTGTGTGTGTTACATGAAGGTCAGGAGTGCAGACATGGCGAGGTCGTGGCAGCACTGTCTGCTCAGCATGACAGTGTATCTGTTGCATGCTCTGTTTCAAGCCTTGTTATGGTGGTGCTAGAGCAGTCCCATTGTATTGACTGGGTGTTATATTCATTAACTGTACTAAGCAGATAAAGTCCAGGGGGAGATTCAGACCCCCTCTGAGTAGACCCACACATGGCCATCAGACATCATTGTCTGTGCTGCAATGTGCATACACACCTGCTTTTGGTCAACCTATTAAGAATCCATCAGTCATATTCAGACAGACACATCTCAGCACTGCTCCTACCCACACCATGTCCCAGCATGTTAGGGTCATCACAATCAGCTCATTGGTACAGCACCATGGACCAAGTGCATATGGATGTGTCAGGGGAAGTTGTGACTGCAGTGTGAGCCATAAGATGGGTGCCCTAGACTGCGTTAGAGTCAGTTGATCCAATGTATGTCCTTCTGTGTCATCTTACCACTGTGGCAATGATGTGCTGACTATTGTCTACCATATCGATAAGTAGTTTCTCAAATTCTTTATGCCATGGGATTTTTCTGCTTATTTATCTGACATAAGTGACTCCTTTCATGTTGTGTTATGTTGTACATATTTCTCATTGTTATATTTTAAAACAATATTAACAATTGCACTGCTTTATTTGACAATAGCACTGCTTCAGTTTTAGCAGCTCTTGATAGCTGACATATATATGGAGCATTTATCCCATTCATCAGCATATTACCTTATTCTTATAGCACTGATTTATACATTACACATTTCATTGTTGTTTACCATACCTGCATGCACAGGTATACGCTATTGTGAATACTGGGAATACTTGTGGCATTTTATTCTGGTACTGCACATACCTCCATCTCAGCACAATATGCACCTCTGTTTACATATTCACCTTTGTTATCCTTTTGCTGATGTGCACTGCATGTGTTTTTTTTTCCATAACTAACTGTTTAAACACACACACACACACACATATATATATATATATATATATATATATATATATATATATATATACACATATATATATATATATAAATATATATATATATATATGTGTATGTATATATATATATATATATATATATATATATATATATATATATATATATATATATATATATATATATAGATCCCTATCACAACACCAACACGCCCCAAAGCCGACACCCAAAACACAGACACCAAAAGACCGACAACACACAATACCGACAACGCACAAAACCGAACACCATAACACAGACACCGAAAACACCGACACACAAAATGTAAACTACACATTACACACAACTATACGTGCATTAACCTTAACCCAAACCCTAACCCTAAGGTCCAACACAACCGCACACTTACCCTACCTGCACCCTAACCCTAACTCACTTAACCCACCATTAAACATATAGTCCGTCACTATTGCACACTCACCCTACCCGCACCCCAACCCTAACTCACTTAACCCACCCCTAAACCTACAGTCCGTCACTATCGCACACATACCCTACCTGCACCCTAACCCTAACTCACTTAACCCACCCTTAAACATATAGTACGTCACTATCGCACACTCACCCTATCCGCACCCTAACCCTAACTCACTTAACCCACCCCTAAACCTACAGTCCGTCACTATCGCACACATACCCTACCTGCACCCTAACCCTAACTCACTTAACCCGCCCCTAAAACTACAGTCCCTCACTATCCCACACTTACCTGTCCACTCCCTAACACTAAATCCCTCACTCTATCGCACACTTATCGAGTCGTGCTCAAACCTTCCCATGTCGGTGTTTCATCCGTCGGGATCTCACCTTGTCGATTATCTGCATCGTCAGTCTTCTCATCTCCTTCTTTAGAGTGTCGGTGTACTGAAATATATATATATATATATATATATATATATATATATATATATATATATATATACACACACACACACACACACACATATATATATATATATATATATATGGGTCTATATGACTTGGTCGACAGTTCATTTGATCGACAAGCATTTTAGGCACACACCCCAATGTGGGGGGCTGTGCCCCCCACCCCCCCCAACTATATATATCAACTCCAGGATTGCACAACACTGGGGAAGGGGGCAAATGCTTGTCGATCAAATGAACTGTCGACCGAATAAACAGTCAACCATATAAACTGTCGACCAAGTCATATAGACCCATATATATACATATACATATATATATATATATATATATATATATACACTGATGTTGCCATATCCCATACTATAATACATCTTCCATAGCTGATGTGTAATACCTGTCATTGATGCTTTGCAGAACTGAAAATATTTGTTCATCTGGCTGACTCCTGTTGTTGCACACATTTTTGCATTATAGTGTTGCCTTATGTGTGACATTCCAGGCGAGTCATGTTGCATACTACTTGTATTTAACATGTCATGCACATTGGTCTGGTGTCTGAAGCATATTGTGGTGTATTACAGTGTTACATGTCGCTATGATATGTGTGGTGCATCTCAGAGTTATCATAACACCCCTGCAATTGAGTTCTGTTGGTTATGATGCATTACTATCCACTGCATGATTGTACTTTTATTGTGGTAATGGCAGTTATACTGCTATATTCACATATTAATTTTATGCATGATGATATCCTACCTAGACAACAACACCTTTTGTTGTGCACACATCAGGTGTGCCACACATATGCAACTGTGGTTATCTTTGATAATGTACCTTGCATATAGTGGTCTTATGGTGACTGTATGTGTAGATATACAAATATGTTCATTTCTATGGCACATATATGTATATATATGATTCTGCAGGTGAATATTGTAGTTATGGTATGTATGATGTTACATCTGGACATCTAATGAGATTTTTCCATTAGGCGTGCTCTGTGGTGCTGTTGTGAATCAACAGTGTGTGAACGTCATTGTTTGGTCTTTGTGCTTCTGTATGTGTGGCTTGTTATGACCCAAATGTGTGAGCCAGACACTGCAGTGTTGTCTGAGCTAGAGCATGCAGCCATAGCCTGCTGCCCATGTTTATTTCTTCTCACTCCTGTGTCCTCCTGATCATCCTGTGACAGCTCTATGTCACACATCTGAGTTTCTTGGGGTAGTTCACTCACATTTAAAGCTGGCAGCCCACCATGGTTTGATGTTAGCATGTTGTGCAGCATGGCATAAATGGCGACCATCTCTGATGCCTTTTCTGATGTGTATTGGAGTGCACTCCAGGATATGTCCAGACATCTGAATCTTGCATTCAACAAACCAAACACGTAATAAATTGTGTTCTATGTTGTGGTGTGTGTGCATTTTCAGCAGGCATTAATGGGGCCCTGTATGACATCATAAGCCAAGGCTCTAGTGGATAACTGTAGTCACCTGTTTGTAGGAAGGGAAAAACACATATTTAGCCCTCATACTTACTGTAATAATACATATAACACACACACACACACACACACACACATATATATATATATATATATATATATATATATATATATATAGATATATATATATATATATATATATACACACACACACACACACACACACATGCACACACATGTATATGTTATATGTGTGTGTGTGTGTGTGTGTGTGTATGTATATATAGATAGAGCAAGAGAGAGAGAGAATATAAATATATATATATATATATATATATATATAAATAAATATATATGTGTGTGTGTGTGTGTGTGTGTGTGTGTGTGTGTGTGTGTTACTGTTACATACTTATTATATGGTTTATGCTTATATTATAGCTGTGGTCCTATACTTACTGAGTAAGAGCCACTCCAGAATATTACCATGCTAAAAACCAGCAATCAGACTGTCTTCCCTCCAAATTCCTGCATCATTCACACTAAGCCATGATATTGATAATTATACCATCTGCAGAGCACACAAACTGACAATTGAGGATCACCATCCCTTTATTGTGATGTATCATTCAGGATCAGGTATTATTGTAGTGTTGTTTGGGACGTGGATGCTGTCAGTTGCTCTGATCACATGGAGCAAGTTGGCAATGGCATAGAATTCTTTCATGGCAGTTCTGAGCTCCATGGCTATTTTGGGAAGTAGATATATTCATTAAATTTTCTATACATTACTGCCAGGAACTGTCCTAGATAGCACCTGATGGCTGTCTAGGGCACTCCTACAGCATCACACATATGTCGCTGAAATGTCCCAGAGACCACTACACACGGACTCAGACACACTTTTGTTTCTACTAGTACTGGTTTACACTGCAGACTGTGCAGACATGTGGGGTATACACACTACTAGTACTGGGTTACCCTGCAGACTGTGCAGACATGTGGGGTACACACGCTACCATTACTGGGTTACCCTGCAGACTGTGCAGACAGGTGGGGTACTCACACTACCAATACTGGGTTAGCCTGCAGACTGTGCAGACATGTAGGCTACACACACTACTACTACCATTACTGGGTTACCCTGCAGACTTTGCAGACATGTGGGGTACACACGCTACCAGTACTCGGTTACCCTGCAGACTGTGCAGACATGTGGGGTACGCACACTACCAGTACTGGGTTACCCTGCAGACTGAGCAGACATGTGGGCTGCACACACTATCAGTACTGGGTTATCCTGCAGACTGTGCAGACATGTGGGGTACATACACTACCAGTACCGGGTTACCCTGCAGACTGTGCAGATGTGGGGTACACAAAACCTGCATACAGCCTGCACCATTTCTCTGTCTAACCTGTATATATCAATCATTTCCTAGTCAATCAGCTGGCTTAACTCTAGTGTAACACGGCACCTTGCTGGCTGCCTTCTAAAACACAGATCACCCTCTAGTATGGCTTGTAGTACCCCGGCCTGCTCTAATGCATGAAAAGCAGTTTGCATTTTTTAAGGAATAAAAAAGTTCTTCGGCTTTTCCCAGTTAGGGGTCGCCACAGTGAAACCCAGATCCGCTAATGATTGGTAGTGGATTTTTACGGTGCAGAGTTGCCAGCCTGATGCCCAACCTTCAAAAAAGGCACACCCATTCACGCACACACCTACCTGCATGCCTTTAAATGTCACTTATCCGTGGGGAGGACATGCAGACTCCACACAGCTCCAGCAGAGAATCACACATTTTATTGTTGTTAGGTGCACTCACTGTGTTTTGGAATCTGGCAGGGATGTCAGAAATTATCCTATGCTAAATAAACTATCACTTTTCCTTGTCTTTACATCTGTTAATGAATTGTGTCTACCACCAATACAGTTATGTGTTCCTTCAGCTTACTGCGCAATCTACAACTTTCTTTTTTAATCCAGCAGTTAGTTTTAATCTGTTGCATTTCCAAAGAAGACAAAATGGAGAGTAATCAGATTTCTTGGTAAATGTATTGTTTATAAACTGCATTTGCTGATAGAGAAAATAATCAATAACTAGGTTGCATGTTTAACGCTGACATTCCAGTAAAACACATTTTAATTCCAGTTACATAGAGGATGAATTGTGAGCTTTGAAACACCAGAATGTTAAATTAAGCCACTTGGTGTGGTCACAGGCCAGATTATTTAAAATAACATTACTGCCAAGGAAAAAAAATGTACAAGTGAAAATTCTTTGCTAAAATTGTTTAGACTGAATTCACATTCTTTCTTATTGTTACAAGGTAAATGTCCCAGATAAACTAAAGTCAGCAGTAGATTTAATTAATCAGCATTATAAGAGGGACACTTTTGTTCAAACAAATATGTAGTATTAAAAATGGCCATTCCCTGATATACTTTCACAGGGTAAAGGTGTAGGCATGTCTCTTGAAAATGATGTAGTGACCATAGGAAATACTTCACTGACTTCTGGGTGGAGTGAAAAACAATAATGGTTTAATACATGGTTCAATAAGAATCTAGTAAAGTCATCACCATTCTAAATTCTAGTGACAGTTAAAAATCAGTAATAACTAAAAAAAAACAAAGAGCTGTAACAGGAAAATAATCTGTTATTTATTAGCTAGAGTTAGAATTTAAGCACGCAATAAAGGGAAACACTGTTATATGGCTGAAATGTTTAAAATTGCAAAGGTTGTTTGTGTTTACAGTGAAAACCAAGTGAAACATTCAAGTTATGTAAACCAGAAGATTCAGGATACGATTCCTGGCTAACCAGTCTGAGACAGAAGAAATTAGATTTTTGGTAGTGTATAGTAAGTTCCAATAAAAGTATTTATGTTGTGTCAGTAAACCACAAATAATGTTTTAATGCTTATTTTTTATTGAAAAAAAATTGACATGAATTTTGCAAAAGGATTTCAGTGCTTGTAGAATTATGAGTAGACATATGGAAACATTCATTCATGTAGAGGGGTTAAACAGTGTCCAGATCACCTTACACATATTCACATGTAAATTTTCACAAAAAATTCATTTTTCCTGAAATTACAGGGAACTAGATATGATAAGTTTTTCAAGGCAGTTTTCATGTTCATAGCTTTTTCTTGCATGAGTTTACTGATGTGTTATTAGTTACTCTCAAATTTGTTTGAGGAAAATCTAAGTAAAATAGGGCTAATTAACTGATTAGTTAATCATGGGTAACAGGAGAAAGGGTAACCTAGTTGCAAAGGGTTAGAAAAATAATGGAATACATTGAAAATCATGAGGCAAAATGTATCAGGACTGTTTGCAGAGTTAAATGTGATGCATTAGAGTATAAAGGATATTTTTCTGGTTGTGTATCAGGGGGATAGTTAGGAAGTATGAAACACTCTTAGTGGTTTTATTTTTATTTTACAATGATAAAGGGACTAAATTGTTTATTAAAACAGATTTGATCGCCTTCTTCTTTTAAAGAAAAGGGTATCAGCAATAAAGGATGAGATTCCCTCAGTTCTCATTCGCCTACTGTGTGACCTTGAGCAAGTCATTTAAACAGACATCGCTTTCAGATTGTTTCTGTAAAGAGAGCTGTGTGTATCCAATGAACCTACTTGGTCAACATATGGGCATTATCAGGGCATAACAAGATTTGTTAGAATTCTTTAATAGTAGATATAGTTATTTTATGTTTACATTTACAGGACAGTTTTTACGATATTTCCATGATATGCACAGTATGTTTTTCCTATGTGCACAGAATATATATACGATTTTTACAACATACAAAATATGTGTACATGATTTTTATGATATACACAGCACCGGCATGTGGCCAAACAGCTTCATAGCTAATAGTATTCAAACATAAGTTTGAAGGGTAAGATGACATGTTCATTGCAACATTTTGGTTAAGTGTGCTATTGCTACCTGAGGAAACAAGCAGCAAAGGTATTTAATGAAATTCAGAATATTGAAGATCACGCTTTAATGGGTAAGTTATCATGGAGTATGGGAAATGAAAGAATACTAGCAGGATGTTGCAAATTCTGTTTAAAAAGCATTAGGATTCAAGAAGATATGATGTTATTACAGGTGAGGATAAAAAGAGAAAATGTTATTGCAGATTGGGTTTGTGGCATGAAGTTAAATAGACAGTACTTTTGGAATTAGCGCAGGTAAATAAAATGTATTAATTTTCAACAAGAAAGGAGAGAATATGTATGATAAAATACAGCACAATCATTTCAGATAGTGAAACAAGATTTTAAAATCATTTGTATATATCTTAAAGTTATACATGTTCTATATGCCAAAGGAGTTAGTGTCTCACTATAGCTTGGATGACTAATCCATTTCCAGGCTGGAAAATTACATTTTTTTAAAAGGCTTTGAGTTGTATTGCTTATAATTCTAAATGTGTAGAACATTATTAAAACAGTACAAAACAGATATTAGAAAACTGATAATAATTTTGCATGTATATGCATGGTATGAGTGCTACCATTCAAGCACTCCATTAGGTACATCTCTTCCTAACCTAGTGTTCATTTTCCTATACCTTATGTCTATCATAGCAAGTTATTTCTCAGTGTAAATCAGAAGAAATAATGATCAGATGGTTATCTATAAAAACTTAGACTCATGTATCTTATAATCACTTTCTTAAGTAGATAAAAGTTTGATTTCATAGGTTCATAGGTAGGTACTAGGCTATTGGCCCTAGGAACTATATAAACCTAGCCAAAAAGGTACCCTGGCTTTCGCCACCCAAGAAAATTATTTTCCTGTGCCCCTGTCAAGCAGAGCCGCAGAGGTGATCCCCAGGGTGAATTTCCTATTTCCTATCCAATCATCAAGATTTTTCTTGAAGAGTGCTAATGAGGAGCTTTGTTTGATATAGATAGATAGTTTGTTCCAGAGTATGGGAAGTCTCTGGGACAGGAATCTACCCCTCCAGCATGTTCTGTTTATTGTGGTGAGAAGGTATAGGTCCCTAGAGCGTGTAGCTTGGAGGGATTGGGATTTCTTTAAGTGGGGCATGTCCAACAGATTTTGGTTTGACATAGCTTTGTATGTTAGGCAGAGATCACCTCTGAGTAGGTGATATGCGACGGAGTAAAGCTAGAGTTTTTTGAGACGGTCTTCATAGGGCATCTGTTTGAGGCCATTAATCCTCTTTGTGAGTTATTTCTGCAGCCTTTCCAGTTGTTGTAGATGTCTTGTGAGGTACATACCAAAAGGGGCGTTGTACTCTATAATGGGTCTGAGTGATGAGTCGAGGGGAACAATGGCTTCTTTTTTCCTGGATGAGAAACCTTTTGTGATGAGGTGTGCCATGTAGAAGGATTTCTTGACTACTGTGGTGATGTGATTATTAAAGGAGACACTACTGTCCACCTGTGTCCAAAGGTCTCTTATCACACTTTCGGTGTTAAGTAGACTACCACTTATGTAGTAGCTCATGGGTAGAGAGTTTTTACCAAAGGCTAACTGTACCATGGCTATCTAAAGAGACAAGACTACAATTTATCAGCAGAAACAAACTATGGGCTCAATGGCGCTCCACAAAAGACCCCCATGATCATGTTAAATATAGGTATGCTAGGAATGAAACAAAAAATGTATTCTACAGGAAAAAAAACAATACTACTGTAATTTACAGACAACCAACCAGAACAATCCTCAGAAGTTCTGGGCAGGGCTGAACAATCTACTTCGCCCTGGTAAAACATCTACACCTATCCCTGCTGCCACCATTGATAAATCCCCAGAGGAGGTCTCTGACAGTTTTAACCATTTCTTTACTGAAACAATTCAAACCCTAGCTAGACAATTACCTTCTAGCTCCCTTCCACTGATACTACTACCTCTAAAAACCGACTCTTATTCTCCTTCCAACCAGTGTCCACATCACTTATCTGTAACTTGATCAAAAAATTAAAACCTACCACACTCTCTGCTGTCCAACTCCCTACCAAGTACCTTCAAAAATCAGCTGATGCCATTGCCTACTCAATATCAATACTAATTAATCGTACCATAGCAGAAGCTAAAATTCCTATCATTTGGAAAGCATTCTACGTAATCCCACTACATAAAGGAGGTTCCTCTACAGAATTCTCCAATTATAGACCTATAGCTATACTTTCTTCACTTGCAAAAATTATGGAAAAATGTATACAAAAACAATTTATGCACCACCTAATCCAAAATCCCCTCATGGCAGATACCCAGCATGGTTTTCGTCCACACCATAGCACAACCTCAGTGTTGATGGCTTTTACCAATACCATAAACAATAACCGTAACAATAATCACATATCCTCTGCCCTATTCTTGGTTCTTTCCAAGGCATTTGACAAGGTTGACCACCAATTTCTGGTTCACACCTTGCAAACTTTCCACCTTGATACTAAAGCCCTTCTTTGGTTTACATCCTACCCTAATGGAAGACAACAGGCTGTCCTATGGCAGAACAAGCTCTCTAATCTATTGCCAAACACCCTTGGAGTACCACAAGGCTCCATATTAGGGCCCCTACTGTTTTCCATCTTTATTAATGACTTAAATACAGTCATAGCAAATGTCAGCTCTATCCAATACGCTGATGACTCCACCCTGATTTGCTCAGCTACTTCTCCCACAGACCTGAGGGTCGCTACCCAGTCCATCTTTAATACCATAGAAAATTGGGTCTCTGAACGTAGATTGTTACTAAATCCCCAAAAAAACTAAACTGCTGTTATTCTCTCCAACTCATAGGTCTGCCACCTTCACCTTCACCTTCACCATAAATGCAAAAGATGGGACAATAATTTCCCCTGATCCCTCTACAAAATTACTAGGTATCATTATTGACAATAACCTAAAGTTTGATCTACATGTAAATCAAACAATCAAGAACATCAATATAAAACTTGGGTCACTGTATAGAATAAAAGCCTTCCTAACCCCTCCAGCTAAGATGGCTATAGCTTGCTCTCATCTACTCTTAACACTTTTATATGCCTCCCCCCTTCTCTCCAAGCTAAACAAATCTGTACTAAATAGACTATCAACCTGTTACAATCATATTGCCAGGTTTGCCACTGGAATGCCTTTTAAAACACACCACTGCATCAACCTACAACAGCTTGGGTGGCTAGAACTTCCCAGTCTCATCCAATATAACCTGCTGATCATGGCTAACAAAATCCTCTATAACCCAGATAACACACCAGCCCTTCAAAATATTATCACCCCCCACAACAATCCAAGACTGCTTTGATCCTCGAAAAAAACTTCTAATACAGACAATCAAAATCAACAACGCAGCTGGAGATGCCCTCTTTGCTAACGCTGCAGGAAGAGCCTGGAACTTACTTCCAGGTGATATTACTTTGCTCTTCTCCCTAGGACAATTTAAAACTAAACTCAAACAACATATGGCATTTAACTGGCTTTGCCACTGCAACAAGCCCGGGTAACTCTCAACATGAATGTGAATAACCCAACTAACTATTTATTGTTAACTTTCTCCTGACTATAACCAGGTGTATCTCATATCTGCCTATGTATTCTTTGGTAATACTAATTATGTACTCTTATTTTACTTGTATTATTGTATGTGATTACTCGGAGCTTATCTCCCTGGGCCTCCACTGAAAATGGACATGGCTTAAGTTGGACTATCCCAGTCAACAAATGTAAAATAAATAAAATAAATAAATAAAGGGGATGACAATGCACTTTTTGGCATTGAGCTTGAGACCATGGCTTTGACAATAGGCATCTGTCTCAGTGAGGCCCTTTTGTAGGATGTCCACATCGATAGGAGTTTCGATTATGGCTCCTAGTTTACAGTCATCTGCGAATTTCATTAGCCAAAGACCATCTGTGTTAGCCTGTACTTCAAAAAAGTAGATATCAAACAGGAGAGGACCCAGGACTGAACCCAGTGGTACTCCACTTGTCACTGCTCTGAAGTCGGATTTGGAGTCTGCTACTTTCACAGTGTGGGTTCTGTCAGTGAGCCAGTTGGCAACCCATCTTGTGACATAGGGATTTATACCTAGTTTAGTGAGTTTATCTATAATTCCAGAGTGGGGGATGGTGTCAAAAGCCTTGGTGAAATCTAGATATGCTGTGTAAACCACCTTACCCTCATCTACGGCTTTGGTGACTGCTTCAAAGAAGTCTATCAGGTTTAGGAGACATGATCTGCCTTTTACAAACCCGAACTGGGTGGGGTCCAGAGTTTGGAGATTACCAATGTCTTTGTTTATAAGTTCCATGATGATACATTCCATGGCCTTACAGACCATGCTCATTAGGCTAATGGGGCAGTAGTTCCCGGGGTCCACGGTGGCTCCCCTCTTTGTGGAGTGGGATAACCATCGCTGTGCACCATTCAGCGGGCACAAAGCCTGAGGTGAGGCTATGTTTGAACATGGTGCTTAGGTGGGGTGCCAGTTAATTCTGTAGTTCATATAGAACACAGCCTGGGATGTTGTCAGTTCCCATGGATGCTGTGTTCTTGGCTTTGGAGAGTGTGGTTTTTACCTGTGCAGCGATGATTACAGGAACTTTGCATTCTTCCGGTATAGAGATAGGCTCTTTAGGGGGTGAGAGAGGGGTAACGTTAGCACTGAACCTATCTGCCAGGATGTTGGCAATGTCATTTGGTTCTGTATATGTAGTGCTACTGTGCTGTAACTCAGAGCAGATCTGACTTTTGCCATTGAGATTCTTGACATAGCTATCGAATGCTTTCTGGCTGTCTTTAGAATCAGTGGTGATTTTGTTTTCATAACTAGCTTTGGAGGATTTTATGAGGGATCTCAGCTTCTTACTGAGGCTGACCAGGGAGTTCCTCCAATCATGGGATTTTACTCTTTTTTGCAACAATTTCTTTTTTCTGTTGTAGAATTTGTTTATGGCAGGGGACCACCAGATTGGCTTCCTTTTTTTGGAGGATAGCATCTTGATTCTGTTAGAGATAGCACAATCCATGCACTCGTGTAAGTGCTTATAAACTGCATTTATGTAGGATTCAGCAGTCGTACCTCTATTGTCCATCTGAATGGGTGTCGTGAAGTTTGCCACTTCCATCTTAAGAAGCGTGAAGTTGGCTTTGGAGAAATTTTTTATGGTGGATTCTCTAATGGGGATGGGATGTGAATGTCTAGGGTGATTAGCTTGTGGTTGGATCTGACCAATGAGGAATTAATCTCTGGTGTGGAACACCATTCGCCCATGTTGGTAATGACCAGGTCTAGGATACTGCTGCCACTGGTGGGGGTGTGGATAAGTTTATCCAAGGCATTTGAATTTATAAATTCCAGAAAACATTGAGCAAAAGAGTTGGTACATGAGTAGTTTTCCCAGTTAATGGTGGGGTAGGTAAAATCACCCATTGTGAGGGTGTTGGGTTGTACCCTAATATTTTCCAGTGTATCAACAAATGAGGAGTGGGAATCCTGGGGCATGGTGGGGGATCTGTAGCAAGTTACAGTTTGGATTGCAGTCTTGCCCAGAGTTAGTTGCACCTGGATAATCTCGGATGCATTATGCTGAACAACTAGCCTGGAGGTGCGGATATCCTTTATGAATATGGACACGCCTCTGCCTTTAGTGTTTCAGTCCAGGTTAGGTGGCCAAAAGGTGTGGTATGAATTATAGCTTGTTAATGCAGGGGTGCTCTCTGTAGCCTTGAACCATGTCTCTGTCACTGCACAGATGTCGATGTTCTCCATTTTAAGGAGTATAAGGATATATCAAAGGAAGAACTATTACACCTATATTGAAATACAAGAAATGTAACTGTTAGGTGGATTTTCTCAAGTAGAATTATTTCAGACATTACAACTGACAAAATGGATTTCTGTTCTTCAGACCAGAAATGTTAACAGCAAACTGTAAACTGTTGCAAGCTAGATAAGCTTATAGCACTGTGTTGTGCTGAAACAAAAGAATAGCCTTGGTCTGTTCTTTCTATTCCATGATGAAAACAACTTGTTTGCATAAATATGCAAATGAAGGCATGAGAAAATGAAGAGTATCACAGAGACCTGTTGATCAACAGTTTCTGAATAATAATCACATATTTCTACTGTCAGTCTAAAATATGAATTATCATTGGAAGGAATGTTCCAGTAGACTTGGCCCATGTATTTAATTCTGTAGTTCTGCTTTGTTAGAATTAGTCTAAGTATAGTTTAGATGTGCTGCTATCAATTCAGAAAGCAAATGTTTTACAAACTTCTTCAATGTGTTAGTGCTTATGTGTTAATGACAGACGGTGATAAGAAGAGGAATTAACTTTAAACAACAGTCAAGACAAATTATTTCAACATTATGCCCCTAAAACTGTTAATAATGAATGGGCATTTGGGACAGTGCATGTCTTTTGTTACAATAACAGTATCCTTAATTATCTTTAAGTATCCTGCTGAACTGTGCACTATGATAAATTGTTAACTTAGACCATCCTTTCCCTGAATGATGCATTGATATTCCCACACAAAAGACTCAGTCTGGTCAACATAGAATGATTTAGTTGCCAAAAACAGATCCAATAAACAGATGTGAAGATGTGGTGAGGACAGATCCTTTGTGGTTGTACCCACATTTATAAGAAATCTACATCTTACTAGCATGGCAGTAAAAAATAGCATTTCATTATGAGGAAACTACCCAAAGATTGAGAAAGTCACCGGTATCCAATTGCTCACAGTAGATACTGAAATTGCTAACTAACTTGTAGGTTTGAGAGCTGGGGAATAGGAGGAGAAATGGATACAAACCAGCCAACAGAAGATGTCCAAACATTACCCCAAGGAAATCCTCTACACCTATATCTACAGCGAGAAAAAATAATTTCTTCTTGAATTCTGATACTTTTAAATACTATTTGCAACATGCTGCTATTGACCAATAACTTGCCTTTTAACAATGTTTAAACTATACACAGGGATTGATGCCAATAGGGTTTATAGTCATTAAAAAAAAAACTCAATCATGGCAATAGAACAAAAGGGTAACAAAAGAAAGTCCTATGGATAAAAGATCATTTGATGTTAAATGAAGTCATAATGGAGAATTGTAAAAATGGGAACAATCTAAGTACGGCATGGATAGATTACAAAAAAAAAAAAAAAAATCATTTGACAGCATTCCACACTCATGGATAAAAGAGTGCTTATAGATGTATAAGATGCACCCTACATTGATCAATTACTTTACAGTGACCATGAAACAGTGCAAACCACATTGCAGCTAAGCCATGATAAAGGACAAACTAATAATACTAACACAAATGGTAGTAGTTCACCAAGATGGCTAGGCCTTCTGGAGTGGCCCACACAGTGTCACCAAACAAATGTAAGCACTCTCAAAGGTTAAATACTTTCTACAAGGACCAGCCACAATAAAATTTTTAAATATATTTAATAATAAATAATAAGAGAACATGAAAATATTGAATATATATTTACAGTAAACCACATAATTCATATAACAGGAAAATACTGAAATTAACATTGATGGACAGACTCATACAAATAAAGAAAAACACTCTCTGAACTATGATTCACAATATTCATGACTAATCTAAAAGAATTATTGTTCCCTAGTTACATTACTTAACTACCACAAGGCAAGATGCTGTGGGTGCGGGCCTTTCTAGTCAAGTGTCCCAAACAGAAATCATCAGAAAACAAAAGATCTGTTTGGTATCTACTTCTCAGAGGTGCAAGCCAACACAGAAGGTCTTTGGCTAACAAAGTTTGCAGATGACTGCAAACTAGAAGCCATAATCAAAACTCCTAACGATGTGGACAAACTACAAAAGGGCCTCACTGGGACAGATACCTGGTGTCAAAGCCATGGCCTGAAGCTCAATGCTAAAAAGTGTATTGTCATCCCATTTGGTAAAAACTCTGTACCCATGAACTACCACATAGCTGGTAGTCTACTTAATGCCGAAAATGTGATAAAAGACCTTGGGACACAGGTGGACAGTAGTCTCTCTTTTGATAATCACATCACCACGGTGGTCAGGAAATCCTTCTACATGGCTCATCTCATCACAAAAGGATTCTCATCCAGAAAAAAAGAGGTCATTGTTCCCCTCTACTCATCACTCATTAGACCCATTATAGAGTACAATGCCCCTTTTGGTATGTACCTCACAAGACATCTACAACAACTGGAAAGACCACAGAAATACCTCACAAAGAGGATTACTGGCCTCAAACAGATGCCCTAGGCAGACCGTCTCAAAAAACTACAGCTTTACTCCATCGCATATCACCTACTCAGGGGTGATCTCTGCCTAACATACAAAGCTATGTCAAACCCAGAGCTGTTGGACATGCTCCACTTAAAGAAATCCCAATCCCTCTGAGCTACATGCTCTAGGGACCTAAACCTTGTCACCACAATAAACAGAACATGCTGGAGGGATAGATTCCTGTCCCAGAGACTTCCCATACTCTGGAACAGACTACCTATCTATGTCAAACAGAGCTCCTCATTAGCACTCTTCAAGAAAAATCTTGATGATTGGATGAGAAATGGGAAATTCACCCTGGGGATCACTTCTGTGGCTCTGCTCGACAGAGGGACAGGAAAAAACTTCTCTTGGGTGGCGAAAGCCAGGGTACATTTTTTGGCTAGGGTTGTATGGGCCCTAGGGCTGATAGCCTAGTACCTACCTATGAACCTATGGACCTAAGAATACTCAATACTCTGAGATTTCTCTTTTTAACATCTAAAATATAATTTCCAAGAGGGCTGGCAGAATGACTTCATCTGGTCACCTGACTTTAGGTTCTTATCTTACTCACCTTTGAAGCAGAGACAGGAATTTAGCACAGATGACCCCGATACACATTCAAAGGTTTATGGCAGTGCCTTGGGCCTCCCCTCTTTTAAATGAGATAATGAACAAAGGCTCTTTCCCAGTCCTATCATCTCCAGTTCTATTCCCACTATGAGGTTCCATTTAAATGGTTTAACAACTTATTTGCATTTTCCTTATTTTCCCTAAAGATAACCTTTGCTGTCCCAGTGTTCTCTATTAAAACACATACAGTTAATTCAGTTGCCATAATACATGTACATTTATTTTCATTTCAGCAGGGTGTAATGTTGATACATTTTAACACACACAAACCTCACAAATACATTTTCAGCACAAGCATCATGCAAGCATAATATGGGGAAGTGCTCCCAAAAATGTACCTAAACACCACAGACCTCCTAAGAACAAGGTTGCTACACCTGATACTGCACCCACAGCACTCAAGACACATAACAACACCAGTGTCTCACCAACTAGGCCCTTAAGGCTCAACACACCCAAACCTAATTTTCTTGTTATTGAAGATTTTATAGTGAGACACACTGACATCCTGCTCACTAGGTTGAATAAGGAGAAAGTCACAGTCAGCTGTCTGTCCAGTGCTAAGATTTGTCAGATCACACATGCACTCAAGTCACTCAACAACAAGTACTGTTATGACTTAGTCAAACCCTTGATCCAACCCAGTTCAGCTTAGTAAAAGGTTGAGCATGCCTGGTAAACCTGGTAGATTTCTTTGAAATTGTGACCAGGGCCATAGATGAGGGCAAATATGTGCACCCAGCATATCTGGACTTGGCGAAGGCCTTTGACACAATCCCTTATTCAGACATTATTAATAAACTCACCCACCTAAATGTCAACCCCTTTGTTGTTAGGTGGGTCACAAATTGGCTCACTAACCATACACATGTCAAAGTGGGTGACTCCACCTCATCCAGCAGACTTGTCGCCATTGGGATTTTACAAGGGTCAGTACTGGACTGCCTTTTGTTTGGTATTTCCTTCTTGAAAGTTCAGGTCAAAACAAAGGGGCTGTGGCCGACCAAGTTTGCTGATGACTGCAAACTTGGCTTGGTTGTCGACTCCCCAAATGATCTCAGTCTGTTCCAAGAGGGGCTTACACAAACCAATAATTGGTGTCAAAGCCATGGACGCAAATGAAATAAAAAAAAATGCATCATCATCCTCTTCGGTAAAAGCAATGTCCCTACTAACATTCAAATAAACAACAATACCTTAAGTACAAATAATGTAGTGAGAGATTTAGGCACACAAGTAGACTGTGACCTAAACTTTGACCACTATGTGTCCACTGTAGTAAGAAAGGCATTCTATGTTGCACATTTGATTAGCAAAGGCATAGCCTCAAGAGGAAAAGAGGTTATAACCCACCTATACTCTTCCCTTATCAGGCCCATAATTGAGTATAGTGCCCCCTTTGGTATGTACCATACCAGGCACCTGCAGCAACTGGAGAGACCCCAGAGATTTTTAACTAAGAAGATCCAGCACATGCCTCACACAGACAGACTGAAGTCTTTGTCACTGTACTCAGTAGTATATAGGCTACTTAGGGAAGACTTGTGCTGGCTTACAGAGCAATCTCTGACCCCAACTTGATGAGGTTGCTGCACATCCGTACATCAAATGGGACTAGAATTACCCACTCCAGTGACCTAAATCTGGACTGTGATTTAAACAGGGCACACTTGAGAGGCAAATTAATCTCACAGAAATTGCCACTTCTCTGGAATAGTCTACCAATTCATGTTAAGCAGAGTACCTCTATGACTCTGTTCAAAAGGAGCCTGGATGAATGGATGGGAAACCACAAATTGTTCCCTGTAATAGCTTCCACATCCCTCTTGGACATGAACAGTCATTACTAATAATAATCTTAGGTATTGACTAGACTTTTTCTCTCAAAATATAATCGGTGTAATAGGCCAGGCTTAAAACGACTCTCAAGTCAATAGCCTAGTAACCTCCTATGAAGCTATGAACCTAAACATTTGTATAATGCAGTTTGATATACAAATGCCATACAGTTCTAATACATTTGTTACATGAGTATCTTGTATAAGTCAGCTTGATATTCAAAGGAGATATCATTCTTTACAAAACTGCAGCTGGCTATGCTGGCACTTGCCCATATCATCACAGAAGTCACTAAGATGTCTGGAGACACACTGAATTTTTCCTACTACTAGACAGTGATTGTTGGTGACACTGAGATATTTGGTGTCACACTGAAATTTTCCCATCAATAGACAGTGTTTTTTGGTCTCACTAACATGTTTGAAGTCACACTGAATTTTTCCTACTACTAGACAGTGGCTGTCAGTGTGAACCAACACTTATCATAGTACTCTTTGCTGCCAGTGGAGACTCACAAGCTTTCAGTGTTGCTAAGCAGTGTGCACTGGTTTCAATTAGACTTGTTCATCTTGCTATTGTGAGTAATTTCATGGTTGTTTGCATATTCATACCTCTCAACTGTACAGATTTTCACAGAATGTCCAGATTTTTGCCTCATTTTTGTCTTTTTTTCATAAAATTGTGGTTTTCTGGCAAATTAATGGCAAATAATTAAAGACTGAAGTTAGAAAACAATGACAGGAATTTGAGTTTCAGACTTTATACCCTTCAGAAAAGTCATGCTAATACAAAACCTGTTATTCTATCAACTTTCTAAGTTTGCGAGATCTTTAAAAATTGTCCCTATTTTGGGGCCTTTAGCCCACTTTTATTTATGGTTTCATCCAGATTTCTTACTGTAAGAGGTTGAGAGGTATGCTATTATTAAATGCTGGGAGGTCAATATCCCACAAACGAGGTACACTATCAGGAAGGGACCTCTAAGTCAGCATGCATAAGTACTTTATTATAAAGGAATATAACGTCACCGATAAGGTGGGAGGGCTCTTAATTCTTTTTGGGAGGATAATTATGTTGCCAGTAGTTTGTTAAGTTCCATCCCTCTCAACCTGCAAACATTGACAACAGGTACAAAGGCATTTGAAAAGTTGGTACAGACAGCAAAAAATCCAAACATCTAATTAGTATAAAATTGGTATTCCTAATAACACATAATTCCTACCAGTTTTAGAAGGACTGCGGGATAGAAAAACAAGTTTAAAAACTGAAAATGAGTAAAATGTAAGCATATTATCAAAGACACATTATAAAATCTGTAGACTTTAATAAATGATATTGCAAAAATGTGCCTTATGCAGTCATTTATTTTTGTTTCTGAAAAAGTGAGATGAAACATGTCAGTCCCCTTTCTTTAAATTATTATTGCCACTAGTATTTTGGTCAAGTAGACTTTTCTTGTGCACTAAACAGCTTCAAAATTGTATGTCTGCATGTGTATGTGTGGGGGGGTGGGGGCAGAAAAATCAAGTAGAGCTGTCAATCAAGCCTGAAAATAGGTGCATACCTCCAAAATATGTACAGGTGAGAAGTCTGCTGAGTATCCTTTATAAAGCCTTTATTAATGAAGGTCGGATTAAGTATTCATTTTTGTAATCTATAGTCACAATAGCATTGAAACCAGGGAAGGACCATGCTAGGATATTCAAGTCTATGACAACCGATCGAAAAGTAATTTCCACAAACGGCATATAGATCGAAAATGCTGTTAATCTAAATCAGTTTTGTGGGGGGGGGGGCTGTGCCCCCCCCACACCCCCCACTAAATATATATTCCAATTCCAAGATCGCACTACAGTGAAGAAAGAGCAAATTTTCCAATCTTCACTGTACCATGATCTCACAACACCACTTTCAAATAACAGCATTTTCGTTCTATATGCCTTTCGCAGAAATTGCTTTTCGATCGGTAGTCATAGACCTGGATATTCAGCTATCACTCCATATTAGCTCATATTGGTCTTAAAGTTTATGACAGAGTTTTAGCAAACTAACAAAAAGGTATTCTCCCATCACTAATCCTTCTTCCCCAAGCTGGGTTTGTAACCAGAAGATTCAGCACAGATCACTTAACAACTTTAAAAATGTAAATGTACAGATCTAGAGGAACTTCCCAAACCAATCATCAATTTTAAGAAGGCAATTGACTCCATTAAATGAATTTCTTGTTTAAGGTGATGAATAAAAGGGGATCCCCCCACTTTTTATTGCTGCATCACAGGCATTGTATCTAGCCTAACCATGGCTATATTAGTGAATGGTTCTATTGGTCCAGTATTTTGTTTGCAGAATGGTCCCATGCAGAGATTCCCACTATCTCCAGCCCTTTTTCTTTTGGCTGTTGAACTCTTACACTGTGCATTACACCAGACAAATATCTCAAGGTGTCCTTGTACAGGGTAGAAGTGAAAATGATTTTCTTTGATGGGAATAATTGTTTAGCCTTCATACAAAACCCAGTAAAAGGCCTCCCTGTTGTGAGGCTGCTGTTGTCTGAGCGTACAATGCTATTGAGACTTCACCTTAAGAAAGGAAAGACAGAGCTGTTTGCAGTAAACATGATGGTTTGAGTCCTGATGACATCAATGTACTCAGGGTGCTTTACATGGAACTTTGATAATGCCAAGCATGTTGGAATCCAGCTGCATTCTGATTATGTTACCATGGTAGTTATCAATCTTGGGGAAGTCTTGTAGAATCATTTATATATTTATGCACATGGCTGTCAGAAACTAAGTCTGTCTCTTTTTGAGTACATTGTAGCAGATAAGATACGCATCTCATCCTTATTAATTTATGTATTTAGACACTTTCAGGTAGCAAAAGAAAAATGGACAAGGGCAGCTGTTCTGCCCACCTCTGAGTTATTCATGCACAAATTATAATGGGTATTAAAAGTACATGGGAATGAAAGGCTAAGTTTCTTAAGATCCTCATAGTTCAATACCCCAGTAAGCATCTTTGAACTTATCAACCTATGATGCAGGAAAGTGCCAAGTCATGTAGGCTATGCACCAGCAGGTGTTACTGGTCGGGGGTTTCCAGAGTGGAAGACCTATGCATCTACTTTTACATGCTCAGTTGTTCAGATATATTATTATATTCTAAATAGTTTTGGTATATATTCTAACTAGTTATTCGGGTATGCAGTTTGTTAGGTCAAAAACTAAAATAATTAACTGAGAAGTGAAGTGCAATATTTGTTCAAATATTTGAATGATTGATTTGCATGCATGAATGACATTTGTGGTGTACAGCTGATTGTGCAACCATGGAGTTGGTAAAGAGACATGGGCACAAAGCCTATACATCAGTGCGTGTGTGTGTGTGTGTGTGTGTGTGTGTGTGTGTGTGTGTGTGTGTGTGTGTGCGCGTGCGTGCGTGTGTGTGTGTGTGTGTGTGTGTGTGTGTGTGTGTGTGTGTGTGTGTGTGTGTGTGTGTGCGTGCGTGCGTGAGTGCATGCGTGCGTGCGTGTGTGTGTGTGTGTGTGTGCAGATGTGTGTTTCTGTATGTGTTTGTGTCATTGGAAGTGCTGGTCTGTTCTGTATGTATTTCCCATATTGCATGTTTGTTTGGTAACAGCTTTTCATAATTCAACAGTCAAGGTTTAGTGTTTGATAATTTGATAGTTGATGTTTTGAATGTTCAATGATTCAGAATCAAATTCTTGGTGGGGGTAATAATAGATAATCTTCCTAAATATACAAATATGACATTTAAAATGGTCTACAACAGGGACACAGAATGTACAGATGGCACTTTTCTATCAGTGCATAACTGTAATAGTACAAAGTTGTGAGGCTAGCTACCAGTTAATGGCTGCACAAATTATTTTGTTGTTCATACCTGCTCTGTATAAAGTATTGCCCAGATCTCTGGCCTAACTGCTGGTATGGCACAGACCATTTAGATAGATGAATAGCCTTCACTGCAGTAAATGAAAGTGCTAAAGACAAGTGCAAAGGTAAGGAAACAATTTCTTAGCATCCTCTGGTAGCATACAATAAACTGCCCAATGAGAGTAAGCATATTGAAACTGTACCTGCATGCAAGTAATCACTGAGGCAGTGCTGCCTTAGAGGTAAGACTTCCCAAGTATGTTTTTACATAGTCATGATTAGCACTAACTTGTGACTCACATGCTTTACCACTTTTCCTCTAAATTATAGCTTCCTCAACCTATGGTATTTACTTTTAATATGAAACTGCAATTGCACATATTCACTGTACAATAACAAAAGCCTACCCAAAGTATTGAAACACTTTACACTTTGTTTATAATGAGTGAAGCTTCAACCAGATGAAACAGTCAATGCTTCATCTTAATAAAAACAACAAAGAAAGGTTTTTGCTAGGTGGCAAGCCCCCTGAACCCCCCATATGACAGGTTATTTCCCAAATGCCACCTTTACTTATATATACAAACTCCATGGTCTCACAACCACAGAGTCAAAAAGTAAAAGCTCCCACACAGTGAATCACAGCTAGTACTTAAATCAGAATCACACAGGCAGTGATTTGTGTAAAGAGAAATTATGTGAAACTTTAGTTTTACAGATCTGAAATTGATGACTTTATCTTCCCTGATATACATACAAAAATATGTGAGGTATCATACTGAAAATTAATATTAGATCTATAACAAAGGAAGTGTACACATTGTATATGGCTGGTATGCAAAATATGCCATATGTGTAAGTTTTACGGCAATGTGTACTCTGTCACCCCTAAACCCCTGCTTGTTGTTTTTACTGTCAGAGAGTACTGAGTTCAAACTCTTAATGCACTGAGATGCTAGAAATGCTTATGTGGTAAGTCTGCATACATGACACAACCACAATGCAGCATGCCAACATTTCCGTAATAAAAAGACAAGGGATATATTATGTTCTTTTTTTTTTCCTTTACCTGACTAACAGCAGCCCTTGCTTTGACTAATTGTCACAGTCATTCCTGGAGTATAAGGGTCAGTCTCTGGAGGCCAGCATGCTAGAAACCATCAGGATTATATAGTGCCATAATCCTAATATCTTCTGAGCAGCCCCAACAAGCGTGCTTATTATTTTTGATCCCCCACGTGTGCAGTTCTGTGCATGCTTAGCCCTTGCTACAATGCATGTTGCTTGCTGTGTGTATTTGTGTGTGACGAGTCCTTAGTGGTTCTTTATTACAACAGACAACCTCTTCTTGGTGTCATTATTGTAGTGAATTAAAATGACCTCAGCCTCCAGGATGGGTGCGCTTGTGTTGGCAACTCAAGTTTACCTGCCTTGGGCAGCCCACCAGCACCTAGGTCACAGTCTGTGTTTTATCTGTCTATGGCACAGACATGGAAAGGGCAGGCCATTTTAATATGTAATCACAGAATACAGATTAAAATGGAAATATGCTTTTATTTATTTAATTTAGTTTAACAAATGGATTGCGCCTATGACAACAGAAGTCCTTTCTGACAGAGGCAAGCCGGGAGACCAAAGACATTGAGTGACTTTTTCAGGATCAGAGTATTTGGATGGAGTAGATGGCATTCAAACCCAGGCCACCATATTTGTTGCTCAGTGTTAGTTACTACACCATATTGCCTCCTTGCATACAAGCATGTCATTCTTTAAGGAGATGAGCATCTTTTCTTACCAAGTTGCATCTACTTCCTCTATGTACTCCACCCTTTGCTTCCTACATCTGTTCTTTTACCACCTGTTGTAGGCACCTTGTTTGTGCACTTTGTACATGCTCAAGAATTCTGACAGTTGCTTCTCTCCTCAAGGCAAAACACCAGCTTGTAATTGAGATTTCAGGACTGGTATTATTTTGATAATAACACTTTTATATTCTGCATAGATCTTTTGATTATGTAATACCTATTTAAATTGTGCATGCCTCATTCATTGCTATGAAAACTTTGCAAAATATAACCACCTCAAACAACATGAAGGCTATTGCAAATAAACAAACAAACAATCTTTTATTGTAGAAGGACATCAGATGACTCTATTTTAGATAACAGGTCAGTGAAGTCATGCCATATTTCTAGCATACTTTTTGGCACCAGTATAAACTGCATAGAGTATTAGAATGATGCAACTGATTTGGCTTGGCATTACTTCTGAGTTGCTACTTGCCCACATCCATTTTGTAGTTGTTAATTAACGTAACGTGTGATATCTGTGCTTAAAATGAAACCACTTACCAACAGTCAACACAGAAAAAGCCACCATTACTAACAGCACTTATGAGCTTATATGGCAACCCAGGGGACATCTTGTAAAGGTTGTCTATGGAAACCAGCAAAGGTACTCCATGTTTTATGAGGTACTGGCTATCAGTAACACTAAGAGAGCAGCAATTTGGGCTGTCAGCAGGAAATAAGAGAAATGTTCAAGTGATAATTGGTCTAAAGTGTCACAGTGGGTCATATAAATTTGTGAAATGGCATGGCAAATACAGGCAGTTAGAATTACTAATAAGCAGGTGACAGCTGTTGGAAGTGACATGTTGCTGCTTTGTCACGGGTTATGACTAAGCAGATGAAACCGAACACAAAGCTTCTGTTCACTGAAACTGTGCAGAGAATGGATCTGTGAATTTATAATATTTTATTCCTAGCCTTGTCAACTGTGAACATTAACATCATTTTACTTACTATAAAATGTAGAAGAAATGCCACTGATTTTCTCCACTTTAAAAAAGTTGTACCTCTGAGTTAAGCATATTTCCTTCCATAGTAAAATCCCTGTCTCCTGTAATAACCTGCACTGCATAGCATTATCGCTTTGTGGTTGCCGCAGAGAAGAACAGTGAAGCTTTTGCCAGTGATTTTTATCTATATAAACATAGTACAATAAAAATGTAATAAGAAGAAATGCAAATACATGTGTCTAAATGGACTTAATTAGACATAATGCAAATCACAGGTGCCACAGCTGTACCTAACTTTTTACACCTGGCAGTGAGCATAGAAGTGACTCAAGCAATAAATAACAGACGTGATGAATGGGAGTGATAAACATTGCTTACTAACAGGAGCCAGCAATATGTATACAATAGTAAAACTATAATATCATATTCAACAAACTAAAGATATGATTCAGTTCTGTAATTCTAAGATTCGCTGACATCATTTTATTTACTATTGTTTCTAGGAGAGTAATTTGCACAACTGCCTTATTAAGACTCCTTAAGACATTTGAACAGATTTCTCCAACTTTGCTCTTGAAGCCATTTTCTCCCATATGCACTCCATTTTCTGGCTGACCTCTTTTAAAGACAGTATAAAACAAGACCTTAAGAGCAGTGTTTCTGTTTCTAAGCTGTCATCCTGTGTTTTCCAAAGTGACCCAAACAATAATTTGCATACCCACCAAAAATTGCAGCCTAGCCATGTTTTTACCACTTTTGTATTCCAAGATTTAGCAAATTTTATTTTTAATTAAAAAAATCCCAAATAATATATTTGTGCAAAATTAATCAAATTCACAAGACAGCTTTATTATAGGGTAGCCATGGTGGTGTAGCAGTCAGTATTGTTGCCTCACAGCAAGAGGTTCTCCAGTTTGATCCTTGGCTGGGGAGCCTTCTGTGCAGAGTCTGCACGTCCTCCCTGTGGTTGCATGGGTTTACTCTGGTTTCCTCCCTGAGACATGTTGTAGGTGGGTTGGACACTCTAAACTGGCCATAGGTGCATGTGTGTGTGCCTCCTGTAGAAGGTTGGCTGCTGGGCTGGCAACTTGACACTGTAAAACTCTACTGCCAGTCATGAGCAGACAGGTGATCCACTGTGGCAACCCCTATCCAGGAAAAGCCAAAAGAAGAAAACAAGACAGCTTTGTCACACTCAAAACTCTCACTCTTTTAACTACTACAGACCTGCATCCTGCAATATTTTATTTCATTCGTTTATATATTTATTATTTATTTAGCTTTTGTTTACCAGGTTTGTCCAACTTATTTTGTCAAAAAACCCTTACCAGCGGTGGCCCGGGGAGAAAAGGTCAAACATACTGCAAACATTTTTGAACATACATTCAGTAATGTACATGAACAGACATTAAATAATATACATTAGCAATTTCACATACATTTGCTGGTTAAATTACATTCATATGAAAGCTTGCCTGGTCTTGCACAAATGTCTGATATGGAGAATGGAGGAGTTAAGGGTGTACGACCAAGACTGAGGAATAGGACTGCTGCATGACTGAATGGTAGAACAAAAAGGGCTGTGGGGAGATGGACATTGTCAAGAATAAGAAAGTGACTACTAGAATACTACAGGGAACAGTCATGAATCCTGTACTCTACAATGTGTTAACTTCAGTTATACCTGAGGAAATGAAGAACAGGACATGCATCCTCATTTACAATACAAATACAGGCGCAGGATAGGAAGGAGCCTATGGACAAATTTGGATTGGCTGGCTATGTAGACAGAAAGGTGTCTGTTGAGGTTCAGTGTAAACAGAATTATACCATAATAACCCTAGTAGGAAATGTCAGCTGAAGGAAGTGAGTAAATGATAACAGAGCAGAAGTTTGGGGGTTGAATAATGGGGTGTTAAGTGAGACATGATTACTCATAGCAAACCACTGATAGTTATTTGCATTATTTAGCAGAGCTGCAAGTACAAAACTACATTTGGTCATGCCTTTGTTTTAGCATACACTTTTCTTTTACATTTTATGCAGTTTGTGTTTAGTATTTAATGCTAAGCATTTTGACTGAAAGATGAAATATTTGTTTCCTACTTTTTTATCTTGTTTTATGTGCCACTGGAGTGGATTCATGTATCCTGCCTGCAATTTGTTACTAATGAATCAAGACAAAAATTAAAACTTGTATGCTGTATTATGCTACTTAAAATTTGTTGTTTCTTTCTCCTGTCACATTGCTGCATTTGAATACTAGTACAAGGCAGCATTAAGCATTGACGCGTATGTTTCTTCAATCGAAGTTTCCACAATAGAAGAACCAGTCAAGACCCTCCTTCTGAAAAGCATTGATTGGTTATTACATGTCTCCAGAATCACCTTTCACTTATTGATAATTAAGAGAAGGAGAGAGAAAGAGGGGAGAGAAGGATAAAGTTGGAGCTGAATTTGTTGGCCAGGAGGTTTGCTATATCATCTGTCTCAGTATAGGTGGCTCCATTTACAATGAGTTCTGCACACAATTGTGTACTGACTTTGAGGTTGCAGACATAGCTAAAGAATGCCTTGTGCTTGCCCTTGGCCTGGAAAGCCAAATTTACCTCAAAGTTGGCTCTGGTAGATTTTATTTGTCCTCTGAGTTGTTTGTTTAGTTTGATGAGAATGCTTTTATCCTGCTGGGTGCTGCAACTCCTAGTTTTTGCCATGATTTTCTTCCTTCTGTTATACAACCTATTGATGTTGTGATTCCACCAGGGTGGCTTGTTTTTTGAGTTAGTTCTGTATTTCTTCCTAGTGAGTACAGCTGCCTCATGCTTGTATAGAGTTTCCATGGGCAGTTCTGTGTAGGCAGTAGTGTTCTCAGGGGTTATAGGGGCTTGACATTTAGCTAGGTTATCATTTAACAGTAGGAAATTAGCCTTACAGTAGTTTCGGAATATTCCAGTGTTAACCTTGGATTCCAGATTTTCTTTTTACTTCAAAAGAGACCATTTTGTGGTCTAACCTTATCAGAGAAGACATTACACTAGGGGATGCACATCACTCCTATATTAGTGTGGAATGGATCCAGTATTGTTGCACCTTTTGCTGGTGTGTTAACAATCTAGTCCAGGGAGTTTGTGTTGATAAAATCCAGGAATCTCTGTGCCTGTACATTTAATGTCATATATGATTCCCAGTTAATAGTGGGGGTTGGATGGTGAGTGTTTCCAATAATTGTAAAAACATGGTATGGATTTCCTGGGTCATAGAGGGGGACCTATAGCCTGCAAGGAAGTGATATTGGATTTTTTCCAAGGGTGATCTGAACGTGGAGAAGCTGAAGTGCATTGTCCTGTTTGACCAGCCTTAAGGTATATTTAGAATATTTAGAAAAGTTGTATTGAATGCAATTACAGAATCATCTAAGGGGAGGATTTTTAGTAAGTTCCAGTTAATAAATGATAGTGTAATAAAGGAACATTTCTGGGTAAAACTCGGAAAGGTTACGTGTTGTTTTATAAACATGCAATTTAAATGGATGTGTGAAATGTATAATCATATAGACTAGGAGATGATCACTGACAGAGTCTGACATTGTAGCTGTGGTGGAGTATTTGCTAGCACCTGATACTATGATCCTGTCCAATAGAGAATTTAATGTCTTGCTATAATGTGTGGGGCTGTTAATTAGTTGTGTGAAACCATATAAGTTCATCCCAGATGTAGGGGACTTAGAGTTTATGTTCAACCAATTGAAATTGACATCAGCTAGTAATATTCTTTCTTGTGAAAATGTTATGGATATCCAATGTAGGATATCTTCCAGTATAGCTGTATTGTCGCCAGAATGGATATAAAGGACAGTAACGCATATTTGTTTATAATTGTTTATTTCGAGGAAAGCAATATGAACTAGCGGATGGTGCAGTGGTGTAGTGGTTGCATTGTTACCTCACAGCAAGAAGTTCTCTGGTTTGATTCTTGGCTGGGGTACTTTCTGTGTGGAGTCTGCATGCCCTCCCTGGGTTTGTGTGGATTTCCTCCCCCATTACAAAGACATGCATCTGGAGCCTTTCTCCCCAGGCCTCTGCTGAAAATTAGCTTTGTTACAAGTCAGACTTTCCTGGTTAACAATGGTTAAATACATAAGAAGCTCTACTGAACTGAATTTTGGTGTTGGTTTGTTGTAAGGGGAATGTGGTAGGTACTTGGAAATATTGAAGAAATACCACCACCTTTCTTCTTTATACTGTCATTATGGATGGTATTATAGCCAGGAGGTATAATTTCAGAGTCATTTATGCTGGGTTTAAGACAAGTTTCAGTTACAGCGAGAATATCAGGGTTATGTTGGGTAATCCAAGCATGTAGTTCACCAGTTTTATTTCTTATACTTCTAACATTTATTGCAGCAAAAATTAGATCACCATTGTTGGGGACTGACTGTTGCTGGGTTACAGAAGTGTGTGGGAAATGATTATCTTTATGTTCATTGTGAAAGGCGTGGCCAGGATTAGGGTGTATATCTCCTCCTAGAAGGAGTTTAGTATATTGGGGAATTAAGCATACTTGTTTTTTGGGGAGGATTCTTGCAATTAATTTTGTTTTGGCTTGAGTTGAAGTGCAGTTAATCAGGCTATATTTGGAATAAAGGTGAGGTGCAATATTAAATGGGTTTGGTGCAGTGTGTGGAATGTGTAAACAGGAAGTATGGATGGTTGGTTGGGAGATATTATTGAGTCATGGTGAGATGAAAGATGGCACAGAAGGAGAAGTAGAAGAGAGGAGAAGCTGAAGAGTAAAATAATTAAGTGCAGGAATCTGTATTTTTTATTTCAGAGGGTGAGGAAGTAGCAGTGAAGAAAGAAGTAGGAAGTCACATGGCAGTAGGAAATTCAGTGGTGTAGATTCTGCAAGCTGGAAGAGGATTGGCGAGGAGAGAAGTATTTTCTATAAAAGAAGAGAGGTAGGTTGTCATGGTATCTTTTTTGAAACATAAGAAATAGAGAGGTATTAAAGGCTAGACTATTATAATGTAGTCAGAATAAGGAGAAATAAGGATTTCTTAGGAGGAGAAAAAGATTTGACAATGTGGAACAGAAAAGTGCTATTAGGGAGGGTTGGGATTATAAATGGATATAGTACAAAGCAGTATGGGAGGGAGAAAGATAGTTGGGAATGAGTCTAAAAATTAAATACAGACAGGGAAGTAGGAAACAAAAAACAGAAGTATGTATAGAAGAAGTAAGGTCATTTGGTCAGGGCTTTGGAATAAGAGTCACAAGTGAAATGTGTATGTAGGAAGTATAATATCAGAGTAAGAGGAGTTGGGTGGGAATTGAGGTAGGAGCAAACTGAAGCTGAGGGTAGACAGGCTAAGTAGAGTGGAGTTCCCACCCTTAGGTCAATTTGCAACTGAGAGCAATCAGTTTATAGCTAGAAAAAAGCAAATAAAAAGATGCAAGTAAAAAAGGTTGTCTGTCCTTTTCCTAGAATAAATAACTAGCATATGCAGTACAGTTTACTGGTCAAGAAAAGGGGACAATGTTAGAAGTCCCTAGAGTGCATGGATTGTTTCACAGAGACTCTCAATCGCAGAGCAGGCATGTACCTAACTGATGAAAGGTTCTTCATGATGAATTTGCTTACATTAAAGACTGGCAAAATTCTCAGTAAACTTGTAGGTGTATGGGGTTTGTCACAGAGCTCTTGCAATATTGAGGTCAGATGTAGTGACTGTAGGCTCTGAAATGAAAGAAGAAAAGAAAAAAACTCTATTAAGCTGTAAAATTATATTGAGGCAATAAAATTAGTACTTACTATACAAAAAAGAGATGAAGGAAGGACCGCAGTAAGTCACAGCAAGAGAATACAGGGGAAATATAAGAGTAGAGAGATGTTAAGAAAGAGCATGAATGTAAGCTCAAAGTAGTTTTACAAGGAAGTATACTAATAATGTAAGTATACTAATAGTGTAAATACACAGCTGTATTGGGCAAATTATCAGAACATGGCACTCCACTGATAAGCACAATATAACACCATCACTTAGATTCGTGAGATTAACCAGTACATAAAAACAGTGTTTAAAGATATATATATATATATATATATATATATATATATATATATATATATATATATATATATGGTTCCTCTTCACAAGATCGAATTCCTGTAAACTTGAAATTCATAACCCTGAAGCCAGAATCTCGAGTTTACAGAAACTCGAAAATGTGAAGGGGAAATAAAAAGAAAAAAACACCTTTCTAATATTTTTGCAGCCCCCCCGCACCCTCCACACCCCCCCTACTTAAATATTCCTACTCCGAGATCACACTCCACCGAAGGAAAGGGAAATCTCCCATTCCACACTATATGCATAAGCGCAAAACGGAAGATTTCCCAGTCCTCCGCTATAGTATGATCACGCAGCTCTTATATGACAGCTGCAAGGGTGCAGGGGGACCTAGCCCCCTGCAAAAAGGTAACTGAACTCTTTTTTTTCTAACCCTAAACTTCCCATTCACAATTTCGAGTGAATGGAAGTTCGAGATTCTGGTCTCGAGCTTATGGATTCAAGCTTCCATTCATTCGATCTTGTGAAGAAGAACCATATATATATATATATATATATATATATATATATATATATATATATATACACACACACACACACACTCACACGCACACACACACACATATAAATATATACCAGAACATCAGCAAGTCACATTGCATACATATGTGTTAAAGGGAAACATGCTCATACATACATAAAGCTTATCCGATCTGAATGAAAGTGTTACAAATATAATGCACTACCAAAATCTTTTAACTGTTTTACACAGTCTTAAAACAAACAGAAATGTAATAATATATGACACATACCTGCTCTGTGAAGGAAGATAGTGACTGAGTATGAGAGGAGACAACACTGAGGGGATATTCAGCAATACATTCTACTACAGTGACAATCCCAGCCACATCATGTTCTGTTGTTTCAACTTCACCACAATAATTATATATTCTTTCTTTTATTTTTATATGCCATATTTGCTTTTCCTAACAACTTTCTTTATTGATAATTTCCATAAACAAATTTCTACATTCTATATATTTTTACACCATTCTGTTTTCGGTTTTATTGCTTTTATTTTTTTTCTTCATCTATTCTTTCCCATGGGTAATCACAATAAAACTGTTTCCTTATGTTCAAATGCCATATTTTCCAGTTTTGTTCAATATCACTCATCTTTATTTTCTACAATATTATTTTTTCTTGATATTCTTTCATTTCACTATTCATAGCATATTTTTCCATTTTTAAACCTGTTCATCATATACCATATTTTTTTATATTTTTCTTTCTTTATTACATTTATTAATGATATTTTCTTCTTTCATCTTTGAAACTTGAGATGTTGATAGTGTATTTTTACTCTGCCCTGCTGTCTAGGAAGATAAAATGGTACCTTCACCTGGTCCTGAGAGGGCAGTATGGTACCTCAGTTGTGCCCTGCTAACTAGCAGAGTGGCACTGTACCCTCATTCTCTTGTGCTCCTAAAAGGATGTGATAGTAATTTTAGCCTATCCTTGCCCAGGAAGGAAGGAAGGATGGATGGCATTTTCACCTTGGCCTATTTCCTGGGATGGTGGCATAGTACCTTTACTCTGCCTTGATACCTAGGATGGTGAAATGTTGATTTCACCCTGCCTTGCTTCCTGTGAGGGTGGCATCTCACCTTCTCACTGCCCTGCTGTCTGGAGAGGTGACATACTATCACTACCGTGCCCTGGTCTTTGGGAGGACAGCACATGAACTTCTCCCTATCCTACTTCTTGACAGTGTGTCATTGTACCTACCTTCTTCCTTCACTGTTACATGGATTGTTGAGGGGGTAATTCTACCCTGCCTTGCTCTCTGGAAATATGGCATGGTACCATTACTCTGCCCTTATCCGTTGTCAACTGGTATAGTATTTTAGCCCAGATCTGTCCTATGGGACAGTGGAATGGGGCCTTCAGCATACTCCCCTTCTTGGACAACTATTATGACATGTGAGCTTTGCTCTGTTCTCTGGGTGGGTGTCATGTTACCTGCACCCTGCTCTGCTCCTTAGAAAGAACATAGGCTGCTTTACTCCTGCCCTGCTTCCTGGAAGATAGCATAGTGTGTTAAGTCTGGTCTGCTCTGCCCCCATAGGACAGTGGCATAGTATCTTAACCCTGGGCTTCTTGCCAGGTAATGATACAGATGAGAGGGGTATGTGGAGTGAGGACAAAATATTATGCAAACCTTGTGTTTCCAGCTACATTCTAAGCATGACTAACATTGATGTGCTCTCACTTCTATCATGTCCTTTCAACCCTCCATGATGCAGCACAGTTATGAAGGAAGTACTACTTTTACATAGCCTTGACAACGAAACAGTTTATAACTAGTAAATGTTTTGGGGAACCTACTCCTTGTCAAGGTCTAATAAAGCTGTGCTCAGAAAGCCATAACAGGAAGATCAGTACATACAGAATACTGGTATAAGAATGGCTTATCTCAGACTGCCTACTGTGATACATACGGAGAGGAGAGAGAAGGTGAGTGGTACATTCCTTTCCACTGCTCTCTGTTCTCTGAGTTAGTACAGCTGTGGAGTAGGTATGTATGGATGGGGGGGGTGCTTGCCCCCACACTGGGGAGTACAGGTGGGCTCGCCCTTTAGAAAAAAATAAGAGCTGTGTGTTTTATGATTGTCTGAGGGACACGAGTTTGATTTTGTAGTTTAAACATGACAGCAGTGATTAATTGTGTGTCTACATTTTGGAATGCAATGCTTCACAATATACTGAATATGTTGGGCTGCAAAACTGGATTTGAATCCCAACAGTTTTTGCTTGCTTACTATGCAAACCTGAGCATGTCCGTCTTTTGTGGTACCAGAACACACCTGAAAAATATTTCTCTGCTCATGAATATTTCTGAGTAACTGTTTTTAAATAAATACAGGCATCTATAACCGTATACTGCCATCAAAAGATAACTTTGCTGCATGAGCTGCTGTAAATATATGGCATCTGAGAGCAATGGTTGCACGAATGAAAACTTAACTTGCTTATCCAATTCCAACGGTATCGAAGTTCTGTATATTGCAAAGAGTAGTGCTCTGTGGAAGAACCTTTAATATTTATTTCTGAAAGGGGTTTTGACAGATGTCAAGTTGATGTCCTCATATGTGTTGTTTGTCAAAAAGATCCTAGTAATTTCATTTAGTATTTCATTTCTTACAAACATTCAAACTTATCTCATTATTGAAGAATTCTAAACCTGAAACCAAGAAGCACAGCAAACATTCTGCAAAGGTCAATAAGAGTGCCTTTACTGAGGTTATGATAAGCATGCCTGCTGCATGCTATACTCGTGTTTTCTTGCCTGTTGTGATGCATAGTTGTTTATTGCATGTCTCTTTGCATACTTATTCTTTTATAAATGGTGCATTTCCAGATCTGCAGACTGATTTTCTGCAGCTTGTTTGACCCTTATTGTGTAATACTGCTGTGTACTGAACAGTCATTACCCCATTCACTGTATTTTCCAATAAATGTTATCAGACTCTTTAGATGTATGTGGTATCAACCTCTCTGTGCCTTGCACTGAATTCTTATTACTCCATGTTCTTTATTCTCTCATAAATGATACCAGACCCCATGAGCTGTGGTTTACCTTTCCTTGCTGTGCATTGAATAGTCATTACTCCAGGCTCTCTGTTTTTCCATAAATGTTATCAGACCCTTTTTGAGGTTGTATTATGCACCAGTGTTTGGCTGCAGTGCATGTGTGCATGACCTTTTATTTGCTTGCAGTGAATCAAATGCTGAGGAAACTCTCAGGAATTCAACAGAACGTTTTGCAGCGGGCTAATATTTCTTCTGTTGTTTTCATAATCTAGCATGCATTAGCTTCTTACATAAACAAGTATGAAAGCAATGAACAAAATTTTTCAGGTGCTGAGACTTCTGGGGCCCTAATATGGATCCCACTAGAATCTAAATGTTCCCTCATGTTCAGTTTCTGAGCCTTGTCTACCAGCAGATTTTTAGCCATACAGAATCACACACCCTAGCCTCAGGTATTTCAGTTTTCCGGTCAGTTTTCTATGGGGGTTCAGAGTCGCAAGGCTTGTTGCATGGTGATCCTTTTCTAGTCATCCCTGTTCTTTTCTCAGTAACGTCTGAGATCAGCAGTGATTGCTTGGCAAATGCTGTGTCCCTCATTCTGACTTTTTTTCAGTTAGGAATTTTTATAGCCTTTAAAATTGAGTTTATGAAGGCACTGGAGGTTCCTTTGATAACTATGTAAATGTTCCCAGCTTCTTTTGCCATCCCTTAAGCTGTATATGTTGTATTCTGCCATATACTGCACTAACCAGAGACCATTACAGGGACCTTGTGACCATATTGCTACACCCTATGATTGCTTCAAGTAGATAATATTTTATATGTGTATTTCTTTAATCTGTGTGTTATTTTTGCCTCATAACATAAAAATCATGCCTTTAATTTGTAAATACAATAGAAGATGCTGTAGGGAGACAGTTCATTTAGGGAAGGTAGTACAGTAATGAGTTACTGGTTTTGAATAGGACATTATGTTACTGGTTTTGAATGGTGTTTCTTGCTGCAGAGATGGAGCATTTTCATAGTACCATACCTGGGATTTCTGCCATTTGTCATACAAGCCTCCCAATGAATACATCTAGATACTTATTTATTTGTTAGGTTGACATTCATTCATTCTGTGATGCATTTCATTCATTCATTCATTCTCTGATTCCCTGCTTCATCAGATTCAGTGTTACAGAGCTACTGCAGCCAATCCCCCAACTTCTCTGCATACAAGGCAAACACCTTTTATCCTAAACAGGATACTATCTCATTTTTTGACACACATGCACTCATACGTACACACACACACACACACACACACACACACACACACACACACACACACACACACACACACACATATGCCCACACAAGCACACACACACCCACACACACACACACACACACACACACACACACACACACACACACACACACACACACACACACATATGCCCACACACACACACACACACACACACACACACACACACACACACACACACACACACACACACACACACACACACACACACACACACACACACAAACAGCAATCAACTAAAGACAATATGGATGAATGCCAATTCATGTACAGCAGCTCTTTAGAATGTGGTATGAAAATGGAGCATCCAAAAAAAACAATGCAGATTGCAAACAGAAGGCATCCCAGCTTGAGAATCAAACTGCAGAACCCAGTGGTGTGAGACAGCAACCCTAACTGCTGCACCACTGTGCCACTCTACTTTAAAAGCAAGTTGTCTAAATGCAATGTGCAGTTTTATAAACATTTGTAGAACTGATAAATAATGTTTGTTTGATTCTAGTTCCAGTGCTTTATTTTATATCTGTCCTTAATCAGCAAAGCACTGGTTTTCATTACAGGCTTATGACAGCTTTGTCTCTCTTGTCATTACAAGTTCACTTTATGCTGAATTAAAAATACCATCATATTTAGCTTTCTACTATTAAAATATTTGTTTGAATACCATTCATTTCCACAGGCAAGATATTAGTTTTATCGAGCAACCCTTTTGTGACAAAATACTTCTTAGTGCTACTGTAATATTCCGCCCTCTAATTTCATTATGTGACCTCTTTTTTAAATAATTATACTATGTCAGTTAACATATTCGAAGCTTTATGTCATTTCTCCTTCATTACTGCCAAGGAATATGTGCCAATGTCTTTCAGGCTACATTCAGTTCATCTCAGATGCAGTGGTTTGTCATCTCAGGAGATCTGCACAATAGTTTTATTTTGAATGTAGTGATGTTGCAGCAGTAGTGTTGTTACCTCATGGTAAAAGGTTCTCTGGTTTGATTCTTGGCAGGAGTGCCTTTTGTGTGGCGTCTGCAGGTCCTCCCTCCATTTGTGTGGGTTTTCTCTGGGTACTTTGGTTTCCTCTTGCATTACAAAGACGTGTCTAGAGCATTTCTCCCTTGGCCTCTGTTGTTCCAAGTCACTTTCCTGGTAAACAAATATGAAATAAATACGTCTCTCTGGAAATGTCAGTTTTGCTGAACTATATGCATTCTGTGGCAGCGCAGAAGGATTCCATCTGGTTCTGTCACAGCCACTTCCAGGTTTTGTGACAGCCAGTTCAAGGTGGTTTGGATTTGCCTGTGTTTCCATAACTGACTACATTGTATAATCATTTTGTTACCATGGACTTACATAACACTTAAGCAAACTAATTTCTTTGAATTTTGTCTAACATTTCTGCAGAATTATAAGGCTTATAAGGTTGTTCTAAACATTAATTTTATATACCCAAATGCTGTGGAAACTCTTAGGTTTTCATTTTTATTTAAGAAGGCCCTCTAGCAGTTGCAAAATGTTTCTAAAATTAAAAATCAGATTATATGAAATTAAAAATATCTGCTGGCTTTTGAGTGTGTGTGTGTGTGTGTGTGTGTGTGTGTGTGTGTGTGTGTGTGTGTGTGTGTGTGTGTGTGTGTGCGTGTGTGTGTGTGTGCATGCACGCACACGTGTGTGTGTACCTGCGCGTGTGTGTGTGTGTGTGTGTGTGTGTGTGTGTGTGTGTGTGTGTGTGTGTGTGTGTGTGTGTGTGTGTGTGTGTGTGTGCATAAATTAAAAATGAGTATCATTCAGGATTTTGTCATTAAAAGTATTTTCCATTCTGAACATCAAGTGACCACTTAACTCCTATTAATTTATCCTGATTAAAGAATAACCCATTAATTAGTCTGGGCAGACAAGAGAAGGAAAATGTGGAATATATTTCTTATCGTGACTCTAATTATCACTGTTGCCGAGTGCCAGAAGGGCTTAATTAAATATAATCTGACAGGGATACAAAATAAAAAGGAAACACAAAATGCAGACAGATGTTCTCAGGAAATAATTAAGCTCCTCAATCCTGCAATGTTACATTGTTACCAATATCAAGATTATTGTTAGCTTTTATTTCACCTTCACTGCTGAAACATAAGAGATGGAAAAAGGTCCTGAATAGGTTTCAAGAGCAGCAGACCTGGTCATGTGCCAGTACATGTGAATCATGTGAAACAGACCACATAATTCTATCTGCACCAATGTACAATGTCTGATTCTGAATGGACTCCGAAGTGCTTGTTTAACTGTTCACCATTCAAACTGTAAACCGGCTACTCCTCATAGTTCCTTTGAAAGTTTAGTAATATCGTGTCTTTTTCTAGATTTTTGGTTATAATTGATTTTTTGGGAGGTTCCACTCAGAGTGTAGTCAAGGAATATGCACTATTTTTGCTGATTCTTTTATGGTAATGAGGTCTATGGTGATTGACTGAGATTCATCAAAACAAGGGAGGAACAAGCAACCCTCATGTCTAACTGTATGATGGTCTCTCCATGAATTAATTTTGTAGTCCTAGGTTCAGTTCTTTCATTTTCCATTTGGAAATACAGTGACTCTGAGCAATTCACTTAACTAAACAGTGCACCTAGGTTGTCCCTTAGAATTGGGAGTTGTGTCTAGTCTAGTCTTAAATAGTTTACAAATGAATAAAATTAATTAAATTTTTTAATGTGCTTTTTGGCCTTATGTCTGCCAACCATAAAACTCCCCCAATGGGAGTCTGCCTATTTGTGCTTCCATAATAGGGAACTACCCAAGTTCTGCAGGGGTGACAGCCATTAAGAGGAGTCATTATGCAGTCAGCCATGAGGGTTTCTGGTGTCCTCATTCACATTCTGGCAGGTAGGGAGTTTGACTTTAACCCACTTTCTGGGCAGGGGGCAAGCTACACAGATCATCATGAAAACCCACAATGCTTTCCCCTGTAAATGCAGATACATTCACTAATGAAGGCTACCACCAGGCAGGAGATTAGTAAATCAAATGTACCTTGGGATGTGCACTGTGATACCATCCTCTCCCAGGAATTGGGGCTATATTCTTCCTGTTCATCTCTGCCTAACCCCTGGGATGGGCACACTGATTCTCGCATATCAGCTCTATTTAGTACCAGAGGCCCAAGTCAAACTCAGTCACCTGGCTGTAGTTAAAGCTTTATTCCTCTGTACCTCTGTATCTGGCTAACAAAAAGTAGTTTGAGTGAGGAATACTGATGCATGTGATATGAACTATATCATTTATGGCAGTATGTTAAATGCAGACTAATGCATGTATGGAGGAGGTACATGCTTACTACATGTTAGAGACTGCACTTATGCACATATTAAAATGTATGCAGAAAAGACACAGCATGGCCACCTGCTAGCTGGGAAGTATAAGGCTGAGAGTATATTAATGTGTCAAATGTTATAAAACATTCATCTAATGAAAATATTTAAAGTATTCCTGTCCAAGGCTGAACAGCAGAATGGGTTATGCTGTCCTTGGGAATGTGAAGGCTAGGATTTTGCAGGGCACATAATCTTCAATGTTTTGCCCAAGGCTGAAATGAGAATGAGCTAGGAACATGCTTCTCTGGATGCACAATATCAAGTCTGAGCATCAGCCAATCTCCTGATGTTTGCAGCTTGTAATGGTGTGTGCTTAACCTATGATGTGTTACAGCAAAGGCAGTTCATTCATTAGTAGATGATTCTAATCCAGCCTCATCCTTTGGCGTCATTTGCACAGTGTGACTGTTATAATGCATTGCACGTACCAAAGACATGATAGCATATGGCATCTACATTAATGAGTGCATATGAAATCGCTGTATAATGTGCAGATCTGTCAGATGTAGGAAAGTCCTGCATCAGCGCAATTTGTCAAACGAGATAATAGCTACAGTAATCAGGCTCTATAAAATATTACTTTTTTCTTTGTGAGGTGAAACATAAGCTTATATTAAAATATCTTTGCCAGCCAGTAGTACAGGAAGGTCATGTCTTTTTACTAAAATAACTTAAAAAAATACAACGCTAATGATGCAAATTATGGGACTAAAGCTCCTATTTTACCTTAATTGGGAATTATCCAGACAGGGAGTGTTTTTGAAATTTGCAGGTTCTGTAAGCAAGAGAATATAGAGGACATTTCAGAAAGGGAGGAATACAGTGTTTTAGGTTGCTTTTTTGTTCAGGTTAATTTTAATACTATTTCTCTTTCAGCACCCTTTTGTGGATTTTATCACTGTTTCTGCTGCACTCTTCTTCACTGATATGTGGCATCACAGATTCACACATCTTTACTGATATGTGACATCCTTGGTGCATACGTTTTTACTGATGTGTGTGGCTTCAAAGGTGTACACCTTTTTCCTATGTGACATCATAGATGCACACTTCTTCACTGATGTGTGACATCATAGGTGCAGACTTTCTTACTGATGTCTAGCTTCAAAGGTGTACACCTCTTCTGTATGTGGCATCATAGATGCATAATTTTTCACTGTCATGTGCCATCAGAGGTGAACACTTCTTCTGCATGTGACATCATAGATGCATAATTTTTCACTGTCATGTGCCATCAGAGGTGAACACTTCTTCTCTAATATGCAGGCATCATCAATACACAAATTCTCTTTTATGTGTGACATAAAAAAAACATACTTCACAGAGGCGTGGCATTATAGATGCACACTTCTTCACAGATGCACACTTTCCCTTTGATATGTTATAGCACAATACCCAGTCAAAGCTGAGCTACATCTAAACCAAAATCCCATCTAATATACTTTGTTTTGCCAATTTAATTCATAACTGGTATACACTGCACATACTGTAAATTGTCAAATATTAGTTTAAATAATCTTATGTGACAGTCTAAAAGACATGTACACAAAAGCCTTTTTCTGCCAACATATGTTGTGTGCTTTGGGTGAAGATTTGAAGAAGGTGGGCACAACTGCAGTCAATTAGGTAAGTAAGCACGTCCTGGAAAGTTTGCATGACTGCAGTAAGGCAAAGCATTTTTTTCACTTTTTTAAAAAATTTTTGGTTACTCTCTGGGGGCCAGATGGTGTTGTGTCGAGGGCTGGATTTGGCTTCGGGGCCAGACGTTGTGCACCACTGCCCTAAATTAAAGACTTCGCTAAAAGATGATGTCTCCATTCCATTATCTTGCTATAGACTTTTCTTGGATATGATCTGTCTACAATTAAAATACACCCTCCTGACCAACTTTTTGAAACTGCAGAAAGCCAGCATACTTTTTGAGTCCTTGCCTCCCATGCAATAGTGAAATGGAGCATTGGCACACACACTCATTATAGTTCTTCACACAATCTATAGTACACAGTATCAACTGCAAGCAACAAAGGCAAAGTCTACTTACAAGAGTGAGATAATGTACATTTGAAAGAATGATGTAATCAGTGTGTTGCAGAGAAGATGTTTTGGATGAAAGTAGAAGAAATTTGTTTTCTCTTGGTGTAAATGTTTCTCCTGAGTGGAAGTGTGGGTGAAGCCAGTCCTACATAGCACTACACACACACACACACATACACACACACACACACACACACACACACACACACACACACACACACACACACACACACACACACATGCACGCACTCACGCATGCACGAACACACATACATACACACACACACACACACACACACACACACACACACACACACACACACACACACATATGCTTGCATGCTCACACTAATCAATCACTGCTGTATTCAAACACCTATCTAAGTACACAATCTAGAGTAAATTGTATCAGCCCTAAGTGCTGCCTGTGAAATCTGACTTTAAATGTGAGAAACTGCACACTTGTTAGACTTACTACATGTGTGTCATATATAAGATAGTGTGCATCACGGGTTGGGGTGAAAAGAAATGCATCTTGACAAGCACAACAAACAGCAATGTGTTGATCACAATTAATTGCATACGGCTCAGTTAAGTTGTATGCCCTGTCATATTGTGAGTGATATGCAGCTGTTTCATAATAAGGTGTATTGATGATAATCACACTTGTGAAATACTGGACTGGCAACTACGCATTCCTTACTGTTCAGCTCATGATGATTATATGCAAATAATGTGTTGTGCTATTCACAATATTTTCTCATGCTTGGACAATGTGCAGTGTAAACTAATAACATGCATGTCAAACATATGAAAGTACACTACTTAATACCACTCGGCAAGTATGTGTGTGCAAAGGTCCCACGTTGGACATCATTTGCAAGTCTAATGTATTGGAGTGCAGAAATAAATTTACTTTATGTACTGTTTATATAGGCTCACAGTTAACTCATCATATGTTGAACAAAATGGTCCAATATAATATACACAAGTAATGCAAGCCACTGGCATTACTTTCTTTTTGTGAAAACTGCTTCCTGAAGTGCACGGCTAGCAAGCTTACTTGCATGGTTGTAGGCAAAATATCAGTGCATGTATAATTATTTTCCTGGAGTTTTGAAGTTAAAATGGGAATTAACAGTGGTTTATGGTACTCTGCGGAAACCTTTGCACAAATAAGGAGTAGAGACATAAAAACAGTTCCGATATTTATCCAGTTCAGAACAGTCGTGTGTTATGTTACTGTTTACTGTGTTATGATGTACACATTTGTGATGAGAATTGCATTAAATTACTCACTGTAATGATAATACAGACACTTATGTAGACTGTCCTTATATCTGGTGACTCTCTGTGGATTTGAAGCATGTTGTACTGCTATGTGTTTGTATGATATAAATGAGTACTACATTCATTACATGATAACATGCATGTAAGTGTCATAATTAAAAGACTTCAGAAAATGCATGACAATGCAATAATTCATCCTATCACCTTATGTGTTTATAGCAGCAACAGTTTTAGGTGGTGCCTAGTGTAATATGCTTGTTATCCTGTAAATCTTTGATTGTACCAAATTTCCTACACTTATTGCTGAGATGGTATGAACATTTGTTGGGCTGAATATGAACCACATAGGGTACAAAGCATGTTAAAGTTGTTGAAATCATAGCTGTATGCATGAATCTATAGGTCAGATATTAATGATAAATTATAATGTTTATTATTACTATATCTGATGCTGGATTCAATCGCTTGCCAATCTGCATCAACAGTCTTTAGATGTAATAGCTGGTCACACCACAATGGGTGGCCATGGTGGTGCAGCAGTTAGCATTGCCGTCTCAGAGCAATAGGTTCTCTGGTTCGATCCTCGGCTGGGGTGCCTTCTGTGTGGAGTCTGCATGTCCTCCCTGTGGTCGTGTGGGTTTCCTCCGGGTGCTCCAGTTTCTTCCCACATCCCAAAGACATAGTAGGTGGATCGGACTCTCTAAATTGGCCCTAGGTGTGAGTGTGTGTGTGTGTGTGTGTGTGTGTGTGTGTGCCTGCAGTGGAAGGTTGGGTGCCGGGCTGGCAACTCGACACTGTAAAACTCCACTGCCAATCATGAGCGGACAGGTGATCCGCTGTGGTGACCCCTAACCGGGAAAAGCTGAAAGAAGAAGAAGATGGTCACACCACGAGGGAAGGCAAATGTCAGGCGCTACAATATCAACATTTGAAAGGACTATGGAAATACCATGAAGTGAGGAAGTTTGTGTGCAGCATATGCCATGACAGTATTTACAAGTGAAACATCCTATATGGTGAACATTTCACTCTGCAGTCTGTTCAACATATGAAAATAATATTCTCCTCTTAGTGCTATTAATATGTCTTTCCATAACATGCGATTAAGACAGAAGCAGTTTAATGGTGGGTTAGAAACATAATGTTTGATTTTCTTCTGGATTCGAACCCTTTGCACTATGCAAAAAGCAGTCTACAGACCTGAGAGATATTTGAGCACACTACTCAGGAACATAGACCTCACAAAGTTAATATCACACATTTTAAAGGGAGAGTGTCAAAAGATTGAAGCAAGGGAGAATATAGGCATTCAGCTTCATCACAGTAATTACAAGTGTAACATCCCATAAGGTGTACTTTACATTCAGCAGACTAATAAATACATAAGGGTAACTGTCTCACAATAGCGATATCAGTCTGTATTTTGATAGTGCAATGGGGTTAAATAATTTGCACAACAATTATTGGATTAGTGTGGTCAAAATTAAAATCAGCAGTTTTTGCCATAGGATAGCAAACACCATTTCTCTCAGTGCATGATGCCACGTGTTTCTTAACTGCTGAGGACAAAACCAGTAATTTTTTATGAGCCATGTCTGGCTATATGTATTGTGTCTGATTTGATTTTTGACCAGATTAAACATGTGAAAAAAGGGTTGATAGGACAGTGGTGACAATGGGGGCAAGCAGACGGTAGGACACGGGGGGGGGGGATAAATGAATGTGCAGGACGGTGGTGGGACAGAACCATAGCTATCCACTTCTTCACAAGATAAATGTATACTTGGAATAAAATTTTTATGATTTTAGATAGCCACCACATCAGGGCTGGGTGACAACAAATGAATAATGTTGTATGGCCAACTGGACCAAATCCAGTCTGTTAAGTAGACATATAGGCAAAGTATAGAGCTGTGCATGAGGTGTATTTTTTTTGTTGGACAGGTGCCCATTTATTTTTGTCTTTAGAGAGAAAACTGTTGAGGAAGGTGGTTAGGGCTAAGAGGGTTAGGTAGGTAGGGGAGGTTAGGTAGCAGGTTCAGACATACAGGACATACAAGACAGAGAGGAATGGGGATGGACTCAAAATTTTAGGGGACATGACATCATAATTGAGGTTAGGAAGGGGACATCATAGGTGCATCTTTATCGGCATCTAGTCCTCAACCTCAGAACTGTCATCACTGTCTCTTGTCGCATGCTAGTCATGGCACTGACTTTGCAAATTCAATGCAGGACTTTCTCTACTCTGCCAATTTGGGCACTGAGGCCTTTCTCAATAACATCCTCCACCTGCCCTGTCAGCTCCTGACAGGTAATGAAATTGCCCCTACCAGTAGTACTACTTGCAGAGGGTACCACTGCACCAGTGCCAAGGGCAGAACTACCTGACACAGGTAGAGTAGGTATGACAGGAGTTGTGGACACAATGCTGACAGGTTATGACCCAGATGTGCTGGGTGTCTATGCTGCATGGGGTGGTGGTGGTGGTACCACCATGGCAACTTGTGGAGGGGTGGCAGGCTGATTCCAAGTAGTTAGTCTAGCTCCCCAGACTGATGGTCATTTGTGTTGCAGCAGCATTGTTTCCACACAGGAAAAAGAGGGAGAAATATGAATGGAGGAGAGAAAACATATATGATAACATCAATTCCATAACATATTAATTTTTCAAAATATAAACAAATTGACACATACAGTAAACTTTCATGCATCCAGATATGCTGTGAAGTCATACATGCATCAGAAAATACATCAGGCTTAGTGCTATTATACACATTAGGTAAACATCTAGGTGAAGATGGCATATCTGATATATGCATTCCAAGTAAAGACATCCATTTACAAAAATGGAAATTTTAATGTTATTTCATATTGCAAAAATTAATTCTTCTATATTATTCTGTACTAAAAACTAATTGCAACTCCTGGGAACTGAATCCCCACACAGGTAAACTGATTTACACATTGCCTAATGCAATTGTCAAGAGCTATTGAATCTGGCATGTATGCTTGATCTATAGATTAATTATGCCTACCCAGCTGTGTGTGTCTCAAGCTTGCTTGGACTGATGCTCTGAAATTTGCAAATGTAATACCTTTCAGAAGTATTATGAGATGGCTTGCACTCATATCTGACCCATACTTACGCTGCGTCTCTCTGAGGCATGCCAATTTTCCTGATGTGCCTCTTTGTTTCTAGCTATGTCTTCAGCAGCTGTACAGAACTGACCAGTCAATTGTTTTGTATTGTATTGGCTGGTGATGGGTCACTATACTTACACACCTCAGGGGTATCTACAGTTCCAAATTCTGCCTCCCATCAACTCAGGAGGTTCTGCTTGTAGCTTTTCATGTCACTATAATGGTGATGGCTTTCTTCAATAGTGTGCAGAATGCCAGTTACACTGGAGATAGCCTTGGCCAAGCCATTCCAAGTCTCAGCCTAGTACTGAAATCTGGTATAGTCCTCCTGCAGAAGCCTATGGTTATAACATTTTACAAGTAGTGCCTCAGAGGTCCTGGATTCTTCCTGATACCACCTTTGGGCTTTAAATGGAGCACCTACTCTCACCTTCACCTGCCTTGTCTTCTGAAGGATACCTAGAAACATGGCATTGAAATGACACCCAATTCAAATCTCACATGTACCAGCCTGTGTGCAATGGCAGACAGTCTTGTCAGATGCATTTGCACAATAGAAATCACAAAAATGGCCTAGCAGAGAAATTGGATGATTGCGTCAATATAAACTGCATGTGTGATGCTCAGTATATTTATACATGTGCCACTGTGAAATCCTCAACTACTTTTTTATTATGACACATACAATCTTCTGACACAGTGACATGACATGGCATAAAAATCTTTGATGCTGGTAACAATCATTGTTGGCAAGAGATAAATGAAATAAATTAGGTCATAATAGCTTTGTGAGACATGCAAACTTTGACAAATAGCCCCTGGGAATTGAATGCATATAAACTACAAACTTTGACTAATAGCACCTGGGAACTGAATGCATGACTAAAAGAAGGCTAAGCTTCTAAATGCTGTTTATTAACTGCTATTGCCATAGGAGAAATAAAATGTCAAGCTTTTTAAGTTGAGGTATAATGATTTGAACATTAGTGAAAATTTAATTAAGACAAGCATCTGTGTGTTTGACTTTTACTTATTATTTTAGTGGAGTTATATGTAAAAGACAGTCCCCCAGATTCTCAAATGCTTGCAGAGAGTGCATGTTCGGTGCAGGAGCTCAAGCAGGCAATATAGCTGCCTGGGTTTGAGCCTTGCAGGAGCTGTTTGTTTTGTTGCTGGGCAGAACATGGCCCATTGGATACAGAGTGATAAGGCACTTTTGAGCAGTTGTAAGCAGGTTTGTGTGGGGGTAAGCAGTGCCTACACAGGTTAAGCAATGTAGAAGCTGAGTGTAAGACACTGTAACCAGAAGTTAGCAGTGCTTAGCTCCTGGCAAACACATGCAAACCCACTTACAACTGCTTTAAAGTGCCTTAATCACTCTGTATCCAACGGCCCGTGTTCTGCCCAGCAACAAAATAAAAAGCCTCTGCTAGGATTGAGCCCAGTACCCTACACACCATAGACAATGTGATTTACCACTAAGGCATCACAAATATACATAAATCATATGTTTTCAGAAACATATCATCCAGCACTATCATTCACCAGTACAGAAAATGCACTTTAACATGTAGATGTATGTGTGTGTGTACATATATCTATATCTATATCTATATCTATATCTATATATATATATATATATATATATATATATATATATATATATATATATAAAACTAAATAGATATATACCTCTCTCTCTCCATTCATACATATATACATTACATATATACATATATGTCTACATCTATATGTCAATACCTATCTATATATATGATATATATAATATATATATATATATATATATATATATGTTTGTGTGTATATATATATATATATATATGTATGTATATATATTTATATATAGATATGTATATACAGATGTATATCTATAGATATAATAGAGAACATAACAAAAATATATATGAACACAGGCACCATAAATGGGGTGAGGGGGCTCAAGCAACATATGTCTTACACATAGTGATACCCCCCCCACCCAGCAAAACAGGTCTGCCTTGCAATACATTACCAATTGTTGGAAATGCCATAACCAGGACCTGGCACTACATGGCCACAAGATGTTAACAGTAAGCCATCCCACCTGTATTATATCAGTCTGGTATTGATAAGACATCATGCAGTACAGTCTGGCTACCATAGTGAATGCACAATGTGTAAGCAATAAACAGTCCTATGATACATATACACAGACACATATATACAGATATGTATATATGCACACATATACATATATATATATATATATATATATATATATATATATATATATATATATATATAAGTGTGTGTGTGTGTGTGTGTGTGTGTGTGCATATATATATATATATATATATATATATATATATATATATATATATATATATACACACAGTTATGTCTAGGAAGATACATAATCAGAGGGTGCACACCATACTGAACAGCCAGTATCCCTACAGATGCAACCTCATCTGATGTACAGTTACCCATACCACAGACAATTGTTGTCTGACACATATACCCACAGAGAAGTCAAAGGATGCAACACAACACACAGGTTTGTATACATAGGAAAGGTTCAGTTGTGTACTATTACAGTTGTATATGCCATGTCATATAGCTGATTATGCTTTGACATACTTACAAACAGAGTAATACAACACTCAAACAGATAATTTATTACAGTAATCGGAAAACATCACATCTGTTGGTGTCCATATCAAGGCCTTCAAGTAGTACAACAGGAAAGACAGATATGGCTACAGCATAACAAACAGTCAACAGTATGTAATGTAGATGTATAGCCCAGCGGCCTCTAAATACAATCTGCATGCAATCCCTAGGGGGAAAAGATCTGGGTTGCCACTCTGGGTGGTATCTGTCACATAACAATGCATAACTGAAATCATCACAACAACACTGATGGCAGTAAGCAGTAGGCCAGCAATGTACACAAGGTGAAATGTATGATAATGTACATCCACATACCTTAAGGCAGCTTATTACTGGTAGTCATCACATGTTGTAACACCCTAGGATACTTATGGTGCATACCCCCCATACACTGACTTACAAGGTCATAGCATACTGTTACATACACTGACCTCTAGACTGCAGATGTGCACACATGTGTTGTGCAAATGAAGCTCACATATATATGGTGCATATGGTCTGTACACCATTATTTATTGACATCATACCTGATAACAAGCCAGTCAGATAACATACTGCTGGACATGTGTGTAGTAGGGGCTGTTTCTGAGGACATTACTTGGACATTCTGTATTTTTGTGTACAGGACTGTGGTTTGTGTATGTAGGGCAGGGGTCTGCAGCCTTCACTATCCGAAGAGCCATTCCTGACCCTTCACCCACCAAACTAAATTCATCGGGAGGTACAACAGCTATCTGACTCCTACAATGAAGATAGCAGAGCATATACGGTTTCATATATAGTTATACTAAATATAATATAACTAAGTGTATAAGAACAATACCTAACATATGTCCATAATTGTGTTCCTTTGTTGGGATTGCTTGATGTGTGTGTGTGTGTGTGTGTGTGTGTGTGTGTGTGTGTGTGTGTGTGTGTGTGTGTTGTGAGACAGAGTGTCCATTAATCCTCAGAGGTACAAGGAGCCACTACAGCAGGGTTGAAGAGACACATGTGGCTCTATACCCACAAGTTGCAGACCCCTGAGTTAGGATGATTGATGACTGTATGTGTATTGCGCTTACGAACTATCGGCTCTGTACAGACTGTGGTAGATGCCAGTGTTCTCTGTCCTGTTCAATCTGATGTTACACGCTGCTCCAGTGTTAAGCTTGTGTATCATATGTGCCTGAAGCTGTGTTGGCATTGGATGTGGCTATGCATTTTTTCACAGGTGTCTGCTACGCTGTGCTGCAACCTGCATGTCGAGCCCACTATAATCACAGGTACATGTGTATTTCCCCATACAATATGTATTCCAGTGTTGTGGCAGTCTGCCTGTGGATTGTCCAGTGCTTTGTGATATGCCTAGCATTCTACTGTAATTACTCAGTGTGCTGTTATGTCCATTTACTTGCAAGACATATTGCAGCGGGCAGCATAGCAGTACTTACCAGGTATCCCTCATTTGCGCCTCCACCCCCATTAACAATGCACATGGTCTGTTATGTTGTAGTGAGTGGTTCAGGATGTTGTTCCCAAGTGGACATGCTATATATATATATATATATATATATATATATATACGTACATATGAACATATTTATCTATCTATATACAATTGATGTTATATGATTATTTGTGGCTCATACATATATATACATATAGCTGTCTAGCTGTCTATATTTACAGATATATATTTGTACATATGTCCATGCATGTCTGGCTCATAATTTTGGCCTGTACTTCATTCTCTTGGCAATTGACATGGATGATCTCAGGAATGAAGTCAGTAACTACTGGCAACACTTTTGTGTTTCAGATGTCAGCTCCTTCAAAATATGTGTTTTAATACATATAACTATTTAACTAGCAATGTTTTAAGTGTATGAGAACAATATTTGATATATATCCCTATTTGTACCCACATTTCGGCACACTTTGTCTAAAATACTTGCATTAAGAGGTTGTGTGGTATGATATTACTGCATTTCCTGTACTGTTGAATGATTGTGCTGGACGATATGTTTGTGATAACATCAGATTTATGTATATCTGTCACAGCTTAGTGGTAAATCACTTTGTCTATGGTTTTCAGTGTCCTGGGTTTGAGCCTTGTAGAGGCTGTTTATTTTGTTGCTGGGCAGAACAAGGGCCGTTGGATACAGAGTGATTAAGGCACTTTAAAGCAGTTGTAAGTGGGTTTGCGTGGGCCTGCGCGGGCCTGCATAAAGCTAAGCACTGTTAACTTCTAGTTACAGTGTTTCTTACACTCAGCTCCTAAATTGCTTAACCTGTGTAGGCAGTGCTTACCCCTGCACAAACAGGCTTAAACCCGCTTACTGCTGCTTAAAACTGCTTACTCCTGCTTACCCCTGTGCTAAATTCTTTAAAAGAAAAGAAAAAAAGGTTGATAGGAAAGTGGTGAAAAAGGGGCACAAAGAGGGAAAGACAGTAGGGAAAATAGCTAGGGATATGCAGGAAGGGTGTAGAGAAGGTGAATAGCTGCCCATTTCTTCTACAGCAACAGCTGTGCATATACACTGAATTTGGAGGTAGATTTGGATACTCAAACCCCTAGGAGAGGGGTGAGGACAACAAAAATGTGTTGTGTTGCCAATTAGACCAGATTACATGTGTCCAGTGGACATGTGTGCGAAATGGACAGCTATGTATGGGGCAAGATTTTGTTGTGGGAACAGATTGCCCTTTTTTTTTTTTCAGGTGGGTGTGGGATGTTGGGGAGGGCTAGTAGGTATATTTGGAGACGTAGGTTGGGTAGGTTAATAGACAAGACACACAAGACAAGACGCATACAGGGGCAGTATATGACACACGTGGGGGTAAACATCTTGATGGGGAGGGGTGTTGGGATATCAGAAGCCCCCAAGCCCCCTATTGGTAACAGTGGGACTGAGGTCCCCACCCATGGGCATTCATCACTGCACCTTCACCTGAAGGTGGCTGTGCTGGGGGCTTAGCTGCAGAGCAAGGCTGACTCTCTAATCATGACACGCGTCCCACAAGCTGGCGTAGAAGATCACCAATCTGGGCATTGATCGCTCTACGCACCTCGACCCTGACCTGGCGATGGGTGACAGGTGCCTGTCCACACCCACTCCCAGGGGGAAAGCGAGCCTCATCCCCTGAGATGGTTCCATCCAAAGGTGGTGCAGAACCAACGAACAGGGAGGTGTGGGGTTGGGCCCCAGACATGCTGGTGCCCTGTGCCTCGGCCAGTTGAGGTGGGACAGGTGGGTCTGCTGGGACTGGCCTTCTCAAGCGTGCTATAGTGTTTAGATCTCAACATCATATATGGGTTAGTAATAGTCAACACATTCCAGTGTTAGGTATAATAGCATGCATCGATATTCCCATTAACCCAGACACCAGACAGGAAACAGTTATATAGCAAACAGAACACATGCATATATGGAACCACAGTGGTAATAAGAACAGCATGCAGGTACATTGATGGCACCATGCCAACAATGTTGGAATAATTCAATATGGCACATGCATGGGAACCATTAGAATATTTATCAAACGACTGGCCATTATCAGAGTCAGTACATATCAGTTGGGGTGAATATGTTAATTATTGTTGGAGATAAGGTGGGAGGAGAGAAAGATGTCAATTAACAAATAATATATTCCTTTACTCCACATTACTTTCCTAGTCAGTGCTGTTATCTGTACCTTACAAGTCTTACTACACTACCCTATAGACCTATATTGGACACTCATATGACTGTGAACATCATTACACATAAACCGGTTTTACCTGCAGTATACACCTCTTACCTGGTATACCCATGGAGGAAATGTTTGTTAACACTGACTAACAGTTTGTACACATATGGCCAGATTCCATGTTGATGTCTTGCACTATGCTATCCAACTCTTTCTGCACAGATTCTGGCCATGTGTTGACCACATGCTGGTATGCCTGGGCATATCTAGAATATTGCCCTCTTCCACCTTTAGTGACCTGACACACACATATACATGCTTTCCTACACAGTTATATTATGTAGCACAGTGTGGGCGACAGTGACCAGTGATACTTTATTATTCAGAGAAACTGCAACACTCATGATCCCCTACAATACCAGGGTGGACTGTACCAGTACAGGTTATATTGGTTTGTATTTCACAGCACAGTGTTCATATCCAATGTATCTGTGGGAGCAATATTTGTTAGCACTACCTGACTGTTGCCACACAAGGTTCCAGATTACACATTAGTATTATACACATACATCTCACTCTGTTACTGTACACACTCTGACCACAGCTTAACATGTTGGGGTGTAAATGGGACATATGTGGCTTCTTAGTCACATAAGGTATTGGGGAGTTGCTAGTGTGCCAGGTTTGTTGTCATAGATGTGTGTCAACCAGTTGTATTTCCTGTTTGCTGCCTATACGTCTGGGATCATCCCACTGATTTTTCAGGAGGACAGGTTGATAGGCATTAGATATGGGCCACTTTAATAGACAGTCTGGACATATATGTACAGTTGTGGTGTATAATTCTGTATGCAAACTACTACCACTGGCAAGATTCAAACCGTGGCTGTATGTTCTAATAAAACAACAGTTCGCATCTCAGTTGCATGTGCTATTCGGGTTTTGTTGTCTGCATTTCCCCTTTTTACTGTCTATGTGTCTCTCAGTTGTACTAAATGGCGTCTGGGGATTACACCTGTCATATATAGGCATTCTTACACATTCGCATTATGGTGCATGGTGTGGGTAACAATGCTTAATACTACAGTACTATTACATGATTGCAAATCTACATTAACATATGATACCAGAATATACACATACAGTCCAGCAGTTGAACCTGTTTTGTCAGGGTATTACACTTTTATTGCCATACTAACAATATGAGACTCTTCCTGCCATATTCTCTAGTGTATGCAGTACTTGCCTTGAACAATACAGGTTTTATACTAGCAATTACTTTACTACTACTTTTATTTTTTATTTCCTATGACAGTAAAAGCATGAGTATTACTGACCTGCCACACGTTGCAACCACGCCAGGTGGCAGATGTGGACTTCCTGGTTCATGGCCCAGTCCATTGTAGCTGTGGGGGACATAAGAGGAATATTTAGCCATACCTATCCATGATATACCTGAGCTGACAATTATTAAACAGGTAGTGGTTTGATACTTACACAGGGCTGGGGCATCCCCAGATGCTCTAGCCTCTTAGAGCCACTCCTACAAGAATTCCCCCTTCCGCCGCTTCAGGTCGACATAGTAGTGTCTGACCTGCTCACCAGTTCAGGGTATGCCAGTGGCACTGGTGAGGTTGTGTACGAGACTGTCCCAGGCCTCCACCTTATATTGGGAGCCCTGGTACTGGCCCTGCAGCAGTCTCTGTGCATGGTCTTTAAGTAGGAGTCCTGCCATGACCTTGGACTCCTGGATGCACCAGCACTGTGCCAGGAAGCACACTCCTTCTCCCCTTGCTGCCATAATGCCTGCAAGGGGAAGCTACAACCAGTTATGGGATGTATTCCCGCCACTTGGGTTTAAGTAGGGCCGATTTCTCACACTTTTCCGTGATTGGCCGGTTTTGAAAAGGCTAGGCTATGGGCAAACCTGCTTACCTAAGGTTGGCATTGTTTAAAGGGGGTATACTACTGGACACAAAGAGTTAGCTGGTGTACACATTGCTCACACCTCCTAAGCTGGCCTGTGCAATGCTTGGTGTTCCCTACAGTAGACATTCATTATAATGCTTTTTTGGCATTGTGTTATTATTCATTACACCTTATATGTATGCCTAGTATCCCTGATTGATGTGTACGTACACTCTGTGGGGTCCTTGTATTTTATTGGGGACTTCAACACTCTATTACAAGTACACCTCACTTCTGGGTTTACTGCTGTACTCCAGTTCACATATTTATGTTATATAGTCGATTATGGCACATATGACTGTATACTGATGCCTTTCACAGGTTCAGTTTGGTTATACTATCATGAGAACATGTTTACTACTACCTTATTCTTCTGTGCTTCTATGATGGCTTGGTGGATAGCTACTGAGACTATGGTGTATAGGGTTTGAGACCTGCATGGCTGTTTATTTTGTTGCTGGGCAGAACAAGGCCCATTGGATACAAAGTGATTAAGGCACTTTAAAGTAGTTGTAAGCGGGTTTGCACGGTAGAAAGCACTGCTTATTTCAGGTTATAGTTTCTTACACTCAGTTAGCTTCTACATTGCTTAATTTGTGTAGGCAATGCTTACCCCCACGCAAACGCATTTAAACATGCTTACTAGTGCTTACATATGCTTACTACTGCTTATCTGTGCTTACACCTGCTTACTACTACCTTATTTATTGTGACACTTACTCTTCACATGTGCATTTCCTGCAGTACTCCAGTTCATAATTATATGTTATTTAGTGGGTTTTGCAATTAAATTATTGGTTATGCCATGCTTTGCCATGTAAAATAGACTGTGTTTCAGTGGGATTCGAACCGGGAATGCCTACTCTTTAGGCGAATGCTCTGCCCACTACACTATTGCTGTGCTGCTTCATTTGCATATATCATCCTTGTTATCTTGTTCAGCCTTTTAAGCTGCTTTAACCGTAGCTAAGCAATGGGCACACCTGTGCACCTACGGTTAGCTGTACTTGGATTTTTAAAAGAAAGGGGTTTCTTCTTTTGATTTTTATGTCCTTTTGCTGTTGTGCACATGGGGGACTGTTGGTGGGGATATGCGGACACCTATGAGCGGTCTCACTCATTTATTTCCACTTTCTGGTGTTCTACATTGCAGGGACGTGTTTATTCTGAGGCCTCTGCTCTCAGACATGGCCCCTGCACTCGTACACGCTCCATGTAAACCTAGGAGCTTGGGCAGTGCACCTTCATTATTATGCATGACATGCTTCTGTCCTGCTCCTACATGGGCGCTTTCATGCAGGACTTAATCCTGCATGGAAAATTAGTGAATCCGGGGAAGTATTTATTTCTGTAAATCAAATTCATGTACATTGAGTTGCAGGAGCTGAGTAAAACATGTTGAGGGTGGTGCATACATTCTTTACATAGCATACTGCCCTACACACCTAATAAAGATATTCATGTTGTTATATTTTTATGGAAAATATTGTGCAGATTATAAATATACAGGTAGAGTTTAAATTGTGTATGACTATTGTTATGCTTAACATAAGTCACAGAATATAGGTAAATTCTTTATCATCCATTATGCAGGGTTGGGTTGCACATTTACTGCTGCAACTTGACAATTGTACTTCATGTTCACTTCATAATAAAAGGCATATTACAATTTTTGCAATTACATATTACAATTTTTATCCAACCTCCTCTATAAACTGTCTTCAATCCTTGCATTACCTCTATTGTTGCTCCAAACTAGTGCATTAACATCTTGAGCCAAAGAGAAAGTTAATTGGAGGTGTATTTTCTTCAGTCAATACTGTCCAGAGTTTACACTTTCATCTGTGCTGATGATAGCAGCTGAAATTAAACTTTTGAGTTTTTGCCTTCAGACATGAACAGTCACTCATTCATAGTGACTGCTGACATTTAATGACATACAACACTAAATGTCATGCAATGCAGAACCTAAAAAACAAAAACAACAATAAAAATAAATAAATAAATAAAAACAATTTATCTAACAATGAAGTAAGTACCTATGGCATTAACCTAACACATTCAATCTTTTAACAGTGTTTGCCACATGATAACTTGCATTTCTGTTACACATCATTTTGTCTTCGTGTAACTGCATTTCTTCAGGAAGGGATCACACAGGAGATTACATAAGCTCATTTTACACACACACACACACACACACACACACACACACACACACACACACACACACACACACACATACATACATACAAATATTTCAAGCACAGGTATTAATGCACTTACAGCCTGCCAGTATACCAAAACAGTTGTTCCTATAATAAGTGCTCAGGCTGTTCTTAAAAATATCTAAACTAGTGCTTGCTTTAATGTAGTTTGGTAGTCTTTTCCTGTATCAGCTGGTCACTCAAAGAACAAATTAGTGTACTTCTAATTCCTATAGAATATTCTACATAGGTCGTCTGATGATCTTCTACTATTTTATGATAAGCCCAAACATACATCATATACAAGTAGGAATTATATCTTTTTAAAGCAAATGTACATGACTCATGATTATTACTTTGGACACACACACACACACACACACACACACATATATATATATATATATATATATATATATATATATATATATATATATATATATATATATAAGTAATCCAGAATATTAAAAATATTTACACCTACATTATGTTACTGATTTTATTTACTCACACTTTTTACTTTTACATTAAACATATAAAAGTGTTATTACTAATAGTAATATTTCAAGTTCCAACATACAAACATTTGTGTCACTTTGAATAGTACATTCAGAAATGAAAAACTGACATTAAACCCTGCATTATTTTTGCCGTTATTCATATGATATTGCATATGTTATTACATTAACATGATGAGTCACAGAAGAAGGTACACAGCAAATGTTGCTTTGACAGTCACATTAAAATTATATATATATGCAAGTGTAATTTAAATCCATTAGGATCATTGTTATGCTTAACACAAGTCACAAAGAGTACAGATAACTTATTTAGCATTTATTACAGAGTTGGGTTGCACATTTTATATTGTAAGTAGGCAGCTGTGCTTCATTTTTAATTTCATAACAAAATAGTGTGACAATTCCTGAACTCAGAAAAAAATATCTCTAATATGGTTTAGAATCATAAATTACCTCTGTTGTTGCTTCAGATTTACCAAATTAACCATTTGCACCACAGAGAAAGGCACTTGTCAACTGTATATTCTTCATTCAGTACTGTCCAGAGTGCTGACAGAAACATACCTGAAGAAGTATCATTTTGTTACTGATGGAACCCAAATTAAAGTTCAGAGATTTTTACCTTTGTAAGTGAACCATTATTCACTATTATACCATGACCCCCCCCAAAACGTGCACGCTGATTGGCCAGCGTGCCCGTTGTAAATCGAGTTATACTAATGGAAAAAGGTCCGGTCGCCCGGACTTTTTTCCATTAGTATAACTCGTTTTTTTAAAACACTGTCTTGCTATGTTAAATGGGTTTAACATAGCGAGACAGCTTTAAAATAAGCAATGGAGATCTCCGTTGCTTATTTCAAAGCTGTATCGCTATGTTAAACCATTTAACATAGTGAGACAGTGTTTTAAAAAAAAGCAATGGAGAAAGCAAGATCTCCGTTGCTTTTTTTAGAGTCTCGCTATGTTAAATGAGTTTAACATAGCGAGACAGTTTTAAAATAAGCAACGGAGATGTCCGCTTTTATTTTAAACTGGCTCGCTATGTTAAACTCATTTAACATAGCGAGACATAAAAGCAACGGAGATCTTGCTTTCTCCGCTTTTGCCCACAGCTCTGCTGTACTGCGCAGGCGCGCAGTACATCAGAACTGCCGCGGATGCCAGACATCTGCGGAAGGGCAGTAAACAGGCATTATACTATGCCATTATTTAAGAAAAGTAATAGTTTCTTTTCTTAAATAATGTCATATAATAGCAATAACCACTTCTGGGTGTGGGTAATGCTAAATTTACCCACGGTTGGCTTTGTTGGTCCTCGGGCCGCCTCGGGACCAAACCACGCCAACCGTGGGTAAATTTAGCATTACCCACACCCAGGCGTGGGTTATTGCTATACTAGTAACTGCTAACAGTCACCAATGTGCAATGCAATGCTGTGCACAAAGAATAAGGCCATAAAGGGAAATTGTCTCTGTGTGGTAATTTCTCAGCTCTGTTGTCTTATACCATTAAAATGTGGACACTAATGATCATTAGTTTCACACAGACATCATCCTGTCTAGAGTTGAACCTTGAAACCATGGCATTAATGTGAAACATTGGGAATATTAAAAGTATGTGCCACATACAGACAGATATTTATGTAGCAGAGAAAGTGGAGCACGTGTACTCAAGTTCTGGCATTCTAACACTTTACATTTATGAAACAATACACCCATTTTATCAAGTTGTCCTGTGTCATTTCACAGCTGACATGTGGATGAATGTCACATTTTCCAGTTTACCTAAGAAATGTCACAGTAAGAACAAATGTATACAATTCAAGAGTGTGTTCTTACATTTCCTTTATGACCATTACTGTCCTTCGATGTACTTGTAAGGTGATGGAATTATGATTGTCATCTGTTTAGAAATGTATTTTATATTTTTCAGTTTTATGTACTTCACATAACTTACATACACCTTGTACTCAGAGACACAATGACCTCTAATGCATATAATCCTAAATGTGTTATAAAGTTTTATCTCCGAAGTAAGTAAATGTAATCTCAAACTTCTTTTAAGTGTAATCTCCCTGGCACACTCTCTGTAATTGTATATCAATGTGACATGAGTCCTAAACACATCTTTATTTATACAATATTGTTAATGAGTCACACTTGTGAGCACCTAGCAAGTCCACCTTCTTAATACTCAGTCTTGTTCTGCTAGGGCTTGTATACAGCATTGTGTAGGTCCTCACACCATGTCTACCAGCCTAGCACTTAGAGCAGATTGTGTGATTCATGAATGATAATCAGCTGACACCTGATTTACATATTAACTCTGTACAGAGGGGTTAATCTGCTCTTTATAAGCACAACATGGGACTAAAGGACTTTCATTGCAGGTACAAATGATTGTATTTACAGACTTAAGAGACTGCTGATTGAATGCTGCAATTGAATTAAATTTGGTGAACCTAAATGCAAATCCTGTCAAGGTATGTGATGTTTAGTAAGGTTATTTTTCAAATAACTCTGCATGATGTCTGTAGTTTGTCAATTTCTTTTGGTATTAGAGGTGCAGCAATTGTTATTGGGAGGATATTTATCTAAAGTTACATGCCTTTATAGCAACATTTCTCTGTTAAAGTGAACACATTTGAAAACAAAGTTGCAATGTGAAAATTACATTTTTAGACAAACTGTGTTAAGCCTATTGCATATGCCTTAGATAAACAAATGTTATCCCAAATGATAACATTTTCATTTTATAAACTTGATTCTTTGTTAGGTCTGCTATATATCCCAGAGTTGCACATTTCTTCATACTAAATCAGGTTTGTCATTATGTTGGTTTTCTGTGTGAGTGTTGGAGGGATTTACATTTTTTTTCATTAAATGTGCATATTCAGTGCTTTTTTTCAATAATGCATATTTGTGACCTATAACCTATACAATTCAACTGAAAAACAAACAAATCTGTTAGGGAAAAATAAAAAATGTACAGTACGCTGGTTTCATAAGTGTGCACACCCTTAAACTAATACTTTGTTGAAGCACCTTTTGAATTAATTACAGCATTTAGTCTTCTTGGGTACATATCTGCCATCAATTAAAGAGACTCTGATTAATCCCAAATAAAATGCAGCTGTCCTAGTAGGATTTTTCTGACATTTACTCAGTTGCTTGCTACAGCAAAAGCCATGGTTGGCAGATGGCTTACAAAGAATCAAAGGGATCTCATTGTTGAAAGGTATCAGTCAGGAGGTACAAAACAATTTCCACAGCATTGGATATTCCATGGAACACAGTGAGGACAGTTATCAAAAAGTGGAGAAAATATGGGACAACAGTGACATTGCAAAGAACTAGAAGTCCCTCCAAATTTGATGAAAAGACAAGATGAAAACTAGTCAGGGAGGCTGCCAAGAGACCGACAGCAACACTGAAGGAGCTGCAGGAATTTCTGGCAAGTACTGGTTGTGTACTACATGTGACAACAATCTCCTGTATTCTCTGTATGTCTGGACTATGAGAGGAAGGGTTGCAAGATGGAAGCCTTTTCTTACACAGAACAACATCCAGACCTGGCTAAATTTGTAAAACAATACATCAAGTATCCCAAAAGTATGTGGGAAAATGTGTTATGGTCTGATGAGACCAAGGTTGAATTTTCTGGCCACAGTTTCAAAAGGTACATTTGGTGCAAAAACAACACTTCGCATCATGAAAAGTACACCATCCCCATGGTGAAGCATTGTGGTAGCAATATCATGCTTTGGGGTTGCTTTTCTTCAGCTGGAACTGGAGCTTTAGTCAAGGTGGAGGGAATTATGAACAGTTCCAAATACCAGTTACTTTTGGTCAAAAACCTTCAGGCGTCAGCTAGAAAGCTGAAGATGAAGAGGAATTTTACCTTTCAACACAACAACGACCCCAAGCATACATCCAAATTAAAAAAAGAATGGCTTCATCAGAAGAAAACTAAAGTTTTGGAATGGCCCAGCCAGCACCCAGACCTAAATCCAATAGAAAATTCTGTGGGGTGACCTGAAGAGGGCTGTGCACAAGAGATGCCCTCACAATCTGACAGATTTGGAGTACTTTTGCAAGAAAGAGTGGGCAAATATTGCCAAGTCAAGATGTGCCATGCTGATAGACTCCTACCTAAGAAGACTGAATGCTGTAATTAAATCAAAAGGTGTTTCAACAAAGTATTAGTTTAAAGGTGTGCACACACAACAAAGTATTAGTTTAAGGGTGTGCACACTTATGCAACCAGCGTATTGTACGTTTTTTATTTTTTATATTTTTTCCCTTAACAGATTTGTTTGTTTTTCAGCAGAATTTTACAGGTTATAAGCCACATTAAAGGTGGGAAAAGTTTTGAAATGATTTATTGTGGTCTCATTTTTTTTATATCACAAACACCTGGCATTTTAACAGAGGTGTGTACACTTTTTATATCCACTGTATATATATATATATATATATATATATATATATATATATATATAGAGAGATATACACACACACACCTATATATATATATATATATATATATATATATATATATTTTTTTTTTTTTTTTTTTTTTTTTTGCATTTAACTAGGTAAACAAACTAGACACAGATGTCTTTTTACAGCAGTGATTTTGATTTATATCCTGGTCAACTGACTTGCTCAGTGTGATGCCCCAACACTGGTCCAGTAATCAAGGAGCCTCAATCGTCACCACTGGCAACAGTGGGGGACGTACACACTGGGAGGATGACAAGTACACACACACAGTAAAGTGCAATTTCCCTTAAGAGCACACAGAAACCACAGTCAGTCTGGGGGTGGTTTCTCCCTCTTTCTCCTGATCCCCAATAAGACTCCACTGACACAGCTATAGAGTTGAGAACTCAGCTGAGTGGCCAAGCTAAGACCTCCAACACTCTCTCTGTCCAACCAGTGCTTCACATCCCTGCCCAAGTAGCTGATACAAACATACTTTGAGATTTGATATATACACAACTACACACACACACACACACACACACACACACACACACACACACACACACACACACACACACGGGAAAGGTTGGCACAGGTTTACTAGCTATGCCCCCTTCTGCCAGACTATAAGGTAGTTATCACTGCCACCAGTCAGCTCTTTATCAGCTACTTTAAGGCCCTTAGAAAAGGGTGTCTAATCTTACTGTGTAATGTTATTATAAATCCAAATGGTAGTTTGACCAAGGGTCAGGCTATTAGGAGTAGCCTGCACAATGTCATCAAATAGATATGCAAGTATGCTAAGAGCTTAAATATGTCTCACAAATATGAGCCACAGAGATAGATTTAAATATATTTAATAATAAATAATAAAAGAAGAAGATAATATTCAGTAAATCATTACAGTTACTTCAAAGTTCAAAAATCATAGGAAATATTTAAAGCAACATTGTAGGACAGTCTCAAATAAACACAGAAAACTTCTAAACTTATTTTTTCAATATTCTTTACTGAATCTAAAAGAGTTACTATGCCTTAGAAATGTACTTACAGCAAGGCAAGTGTGGTGAATGAATCTTTTGACTGATGTTGTTGTCAAGTCAAAGACAGATACAAAATGCGCCCCCCAGAGAGTTCTTAAATTAATATTAAATATTACTGCTGGGATAGCTTGGATGATATCACCTTTTGTCACCTGACTTTAATTCCCAAGCTAAACCCGTGTTGTCAGAAACTATCAGCAGTTTAACATCTCTTTGTGTAAAATACATCTCTCTCAGATCTTTGCAACTGCTGGAGGACATAAAACAATAAAGCACTTACAAAACAATGCAGAAGACACCCTAGTTCTAGACATCCTGTCTCCTTGCTGCATTGAAACTAACTTTTATAGCACAATCATAAAACAATTTAATTTCAAATATTTTCTTGAAGTTTTGCAAGTTAACCTATATGTTCTAGTTCCCACTATTAAAACATGCACATGTACACAATTAAAATAGTTTATATACATTTCTGTTCTAAGCCAGCAGGGCATGCTGTGGTTACATTTTAGCTCAGTATGTAACATACAGTTCTAATACAATTCTAGCACAAGCATCTTAGATAAAGCATGTTGGCATTCACAAATGACACATAACTTACAAAATTCTAGATAACTGGGCTGGCAGTATCTCCTTCTGTCACACTTCTATATACTGTAAATCATATTAATATTCACAAATGACATATAATTTTTTTAGAAAATTCCAGATAGCTGGACTGGCATTATTTCCCTTTGTCACACTCGGTTATATATTTTATGAGTGAAGGCCATAATCAAACCTAAGATTGCAAAGTAAAGCTCCTTAGCAGTTTATAGCCTTACTCTTCTGAGTTAAGCCTATGCAAATAGTGTGTGTGTGTGTGTGTGTGTGTGTGTGTGTGTGTGTGTGTGTGTGTGTAAATATATAGTTGCTTGATGCCATTTTCTATCAGAAAGCCACTGCTGCCGATACACAGAAAAATAAATTATTTTTTTTAACTGTTTTTAATTACACTTTCTGATTAGCCCTCAGTTTTGCTTGGAATACAATAAACATTGTTAAGACTTCTTGTTTATCTTATGGCTAACACAGTAATGATGTATTCCTTTGGAATATTTGTAGGAGTGTAGCAGCCTGTAAGGGCCAAGAAGGTAGGAAGTGAGCAGACCCTAGCAAATAATTGCAGAAATTACAGTATGATAAGGAGAACAGTCCATTGATAGGCATGTAACCAAATTTTGCATTAGAACCTGCTAATAAATGCTACTTAGCTTTGTTGCATTGTGTTTCACTGTCAACATCAAAGCCTATTTTACACATGAACTATTTGCTTACAACTCCCACAAGAAACATTGATGGAAATATCTTCACTCATTCCCTATATTTAATAATAAAATAGAAATGAACTGAACACATAGATGTTTCTACAACAATTATAGAAAGGATAATATCTGAAAACATTGTTTTACATTCCCTGTATAACATTTACCAATAACCTAAGGTAATCAATGACTTCTGATTCAGAAGAAATAAGATTTCATTTCTGATTGCAAATTTATTGATTGGATAGCTTCTTCAAATGGATCTTATTGACTTCTTGGTTAACTTGTTTTTTTCTGTTCAAGAGAAATTTTGACCTGTGGATGGGAGATCGTAGGTTTACCCCGGGAATCATCTCTGTGTCACTGCTGGACAGAGGCACAACAAACTAATGGGCACAGTATTTTTTCATATAAGGGGTGGCGTAAGCCACAAAAATTTGGGCTAGGCTTATAAATGCCTTAGGGCAGATAGCCTAGTATAAACCTATGAACCTATGAACCTATGAACCTATGAACTAGAAGCTTATTTTGAATATATACACACCAAAGGAGTCATTATAACTACAGCTTTAAAAGAAATAAATGTATTTTTTTTCTGTAGGGTTGTTGGCTTTTTTTATTTCAGTTACTTTGCTTTTTATATAATGTACGCAGCAGCGTAATAATTATTTTACTGAGGTAGTCGAATTGTACCTCACATTGCTGCATTTGTCACACTATTTAATTAATTAAGTATTTGATAACTGGCTATCTGGAACAGCTTTTTTGCTGACTTTACACAGTAATGCTATTGCCTCTAAAGACAGAAGCAAATTCAGTATACTTGCTAATTAAAGACAGACAGTTAATGTATCTTTAGGAGTGAAAAGGAAATCATTGTATTCTGTGGTATCCCAAACTAGAGAAAATGCAACAGTATGATATTAGAAGTTCAGCTAACATAAATTTTAAAGTGGAGAGAGTCAGGAACAAGAATTTTTGTTAATTTTCTACAATATCTTCTGAGCTAGAAAGCTACATTACGTTGCTGGCATTGGAAATATAGCCATACTTTAGAAAACTGTAATTGCTGAAATGTCTTATTTACAAAAGTGCTTGCTAAAGTGCATATCTTTACTTCAATTAGTATCGTCATTATATATCTGTGTTTATCACTTGTCCTTACTTAACATGTCAGCATAGTTATACTTGTAATTAGAACTGTTCTTTTCTGGAAATGAAAATGCTAAGGAACATTCTTGTTTGTTTTCAAGGAACATGGATCAATGCTGTGTGATAGTTTCCCTTTAGGGCATTAATGCAGTAAATTGCTGTGCCACTGAGAAAAACAAAAATATATTTATCTCTGATGATTTGCAAAGGCTGGATGCAAATAAGTTTATATTTGCCTGGTGCATTTTGGTAAGTTTGAAATAGGCCGTCATGATTAATCAGTCGAGGATTTTCTTGATAGTTGCTTGCTGCAATTTGATTACTCTTAGGTGGGCTGATTTTAGTTACACCCCACTCATCCATGACCCAGGAATATAGGCCACATGCAGACAGGTCCTTCTCACCCAATGAGCTTTTTCAGGGAATATTCAATCAGCATGCTCTGATACAAGTACATAGTACGCTTGATATGTAGTAATTGAAGGCCCACATTATTGCACAATTATCACATATTAGTGCATACCATGGGGTGGGGATTGAAGGTCCTTTCATGAAGCTGAGGGATCTGAAAGAACTCCAATAACTAAAGATACCAAAGGTAATCGAGTCTTATGAAAATAATCCTAGAATTTTTAGTGAACTAAGACAAAAATCGTCAATGTTATGAACTACTATTTTTTTAATAAATAACTAGCACATAGTAAGATTTCTGTTAACCTATAAGGGCAGATATGATTCTCTTTAAAAACAAGGGGGAAAAGACTGAAGCTAGAAACTTATCAACTTGTAATTTTGACCTTAGGTGTAGTGTAAATTATGGAATTCCGGCTGAAGGAATATAGTTTGCACTATGATGTGTGGAGCAGCATCAGAATTAGCCGGACCATTTTGGGACAGCTGTCCATGTTGTCGCAAGTCATTACACTTTCTGATCAGCCCTTAGTTTTGCTTGGAATACAATAAACATTGTTAAGACTTCCTGTTTATCTTAAGGCTAACACAGTAATGATGTATTGCTTTGGAATATTTGTAGGACAGCAGCAGTCTGTAAGGGGCCAGAAGGTAGGAAGTGAGCAGACCCTAGCAAATAACTGCAGAAATTACAATATGATAAGGAGAACAGTGTATTGATTGGAATGTAACCAAATCTTGCATTAGAACCTGCTAATAAATGCTACTTAGCTTTGTTGCATTGTGTTCCACACTCAACAGTAAAGTCTGTTTTACACATGATCTATTTCTTTACAACTCCCACAAGGAACATTGATGAAAATATCTTCACTCATTCCTTATATTTCATAATAAAATAGAATTGAACTGAACACATTGATGTTCCTACAACAATTATAGAAAGGATAATATCTGAAAACATTGTTTTACATTCCCTGTATAACATTTACCTATAACCTAAGGTAATCAATGACTTCTGATTCAGAAGAAATGTGATTTCATTTCAGATTACAAATTTATTGATTGGATAGCTTCTTCAAATGGATCTTATTGACTTCTTGGTTAACTAGGAGCTTATTTTGAATATATATATACACACCTAAAGAGCCATTATAACTACAGCTTTAAAAGAAATAAATGTATTTTTTTTCTGTAGGGTTGTTGTTTTTTTTTTTTATTTCAGTTACTTTGCTTTTTAAATAATGTGCGCAGCAGAGTAATAATTATTTTACTGAGGTAGTCGAATTGCACCTCACATTGCTGCATTTGTCACACTATTTAATTGATTAAGTATTTGATAACTGACTAGCTGGAACAAATGCAACAGTATGATATTAGAAGTTCAAATACCATGAATTTTAATGTGGAGAGAGTCAGGGACAAGCATTTTTGTTAATTTTCTACAATGTCTTCTGAGGTAGAATGCTATGTTGTTGGCCTTGGAAATATTGGCATACTTTAAAAAACTGTAATTGCTGAAATGTCTTATTTACAAAAGTGCTTGCTAAAGTGCATATCTTTACTTCAATTAGTATCGTCATTATATATCTGTGTTTATCACTTGTCCTTAGTTAACATGTCAACATACAGTTATACTTGTAATTAGAACTGTTCTTTTCTGGAAATGAAAATGTTAAGGAACATTCTTGTTTGTTTTCAAGGAACATGGATCAATGCTGTGTGATATTTTCCCTTTAGGCATTAATGGAGTCAATTGCTGTGCCACTGAGAAAAACAAAAATATATTTATCTCAGGTGATTTGCAAAGGCTGGATGCAATTATGTTTATATTTGCCTGGTACATTTTGGTAAGCTCCAAATGGGCCTGCATGATTAATCAATCAAGGATTTTGTTGATATTTGCTGGCTGCAGTTTGATTACTCTTAGGTGGGCTGATTTTAGCTACACCCCACTCATCTGTGACCCAGGCTACAGGCCACATGCAGACAGGTCCTTCTCACCTGATGAGCTTTTTTCAGGGAATATCTAATCAGCATGTTCTGATACAGGTACATAGTACGCTTGAGATGCAATAATTGAAGGCACACATTATTACAAAATTATCACATATTAGTGCATACCATGGGGTGGGGAGAGAAGGCCCTTTCATGTAGCAAAGGGGTCTAAAAGAACTCCAGTAACTAAAGATACAGAAGGTAATTGGATCTTATGAAAATAATACTGGAATTCTTAGTGAACTAAGACAAAAACTGTCAATGTCATGAACTACTATTTTTTTAACCAATAACTAGCAAAGAGTAAGGTTTATTTTAACCTGATGAGGGCAGATGTGATTCCCCTTCAAAACAAACGGGAAAAGACTGAAGCTAGAAACTTATCAACCTGTAATTTTGACTTAAGGTATACAGTAAATTATAGAATTCTGTCTGAAGGAACATAATTTACACTATGATGTCAGAAGCAGCATCAGCATTAGCTGGATCATTTCGGGTCCGTTGTCCATGTTGTCACAAGTCATTGCCCACTCCATTGCAGAAGTGTCCTCCAGGAGCTAAAATACCTTCTCTGTCACAACCAGGATGTTGTTGACTGCTACTGTGCAGACAGAAACAATATGCAGGAGTTTGTAGACATGTGCTGCCCACATGTGGAATCTTGGGGGATGGGCGGACTGCCTATCTTAGGGAATATGAAGGTTTGTGTAGTAACAACCGTTCTTGCTGTGGGGACCTTTCAGTGTCTGACAGGGGACACATCAGGAATTTTTTATGCATCAGTTTTGTGAATACTATATCAGTTCCCTGACATAATGTTATAGCATGTGGAGAAACATATTTAGTTTCTATGTTAGGCAATGATGACACCTACCATTATGTGTGTATTCTGCATCAAAGCCCACTACATCATAGCACAATGTCTTGAAGTTTTTTGGACCATTAATTGCATTCACATTGCTATGAAGGCCCTACCTGCTTCACATGGCATTTCTTGATCAATGCCAAAGGTGAAACCCAGGTCTGGGGATGTCTTCTAGTCATGACAGTTATGGCCACCTACACGCTTCTCCCCTCTGCTAACTGGTCATACCTCAGAGAAAGTGCAGCCCTTAGATGCCATCTGTAGTGATGACGTGTAACTTGCAAGGGTCTGATATGGACAGGATGTCCAAGACTGAAAACAGGGGCTGATGGAGGTTCTTCTTACTATATCATCATCATCTTAATTGTGGGTGATGTGAAAGAGTCCTCCACTGTTAACATTGCTGACTGTCATAGTGTCATGAGACTGTGCCATGTGAAAGGAGACACTTTCATCACCCAGTGGTGAACAGCTAATGTCAGGAATATTCTGTCCTGTTGCACTGACTCTTTTACTGAGGGACCTGGGAATGCATACAGATAACACATCTATGGCAGTGCCTGTTGTGATTCCCATTATCTTGTGAAACACAATCTATGGCATGCAAATTGTATACATAACCTATGGGCACATATGTACCTTGTGCTGTATGTTGTCACTGTTGCAGCAAAGATTGTATCTGAATGACAAATATTCTTCTGTATTTCTCTGAAGAAAGCATTCATAGTTACAAGTCAGTGGTCCCAAAGCAATGACATGTGATTGGAAACCTGGCACATCCCCTGCAGGCATTAGGACAGTCAAGTTTACCTCCATTCCCACATCCAAGCCACAATCCAGGTTTGATGGTTCTCTCCCTAGAATTCTTTCACCTCCACAAGATACCTCTGTATTGGTGGTCCACCTCCAGTGGTAAAACTGTCCCTTTGAAGTTCCTCTGCCTGATCTTGACATGCATTATTGTATCTGTGATCCTGGACTGCATCTGTGCTATTGTCCAATTAGGGCTACTCACTGTACTGATGTAATGCACCAGTCCTTGCAACACCTTGTCCAGGAAAGCCTTATTCTCTTTACCCTTTTCAAGGATACCCATGTCATGTGTGTTTACGGCCTACATTAATACCTCCATATCTTGTGTGGTGAACTTTTCCAGCCTTTGTTATTCCTTCTGTTCCAAGACAGGATGTGTATAACCATAGGTTACACAAAGGTTTATTATGCACTTGCATATCTCTCCATGCCAGCCCATATTTGCTTCAGTGTTGTCCCCCAGCCTCATTTCAGTGATTACTGACCTGTGTGCTACTATAATGTCATCATTGTGGCATTGCACCATGATGTAGCAGTAACAGGTATGACTGTCTTGCTTGCTGTCCATAGGACCTCTGCTGACAGAGTAATATATGTTTGGCATGTTAGAGGCCTCATATCCCCTGTAGTGTGTCATTAAGTCCAAATGAATATAGTATTTGTGCTTCTGCAAACTCTACACAACAGGACAGCAACTAAACCTGACCATGTTCGCTGTGTCCTTCCAGGGTGAGTCCACCCCAGCAGGGCTGTGACCTGGATTAACCATTTTCCCTGTGTTCTGTCAGGTTAAGTCTCTCCAGAAGGACTGCATTCTGTGCAGTCCTGTCCTCTGTACCTTGTCAATCCCTTGAGCAAGATTCATTTATTGGCATGGACAAATTGTATTTCACTCCGTATGTGCTTACTAGCACTACAGTATGAGGCTATTGAGTGCATATCTGTTATTTCATAAAGTAATATATGTATGTGCATTAGCAATGCGCATCGATGGAAGGTACACAAACTCAATGCAACTTTCATTAATACATGGAAAGTACTGAATGAAGACAAATGTGCATCAGACATTATGTCTGAAAAGTGACAAATACCCACACTTACTAACGGATATCATCATAATACATAAACAAACATATCAGGGATGGCACAGTGGCACAGTGGATAATGTTGTTGCCTCACAGCAGGATGATATCCAGTTCAAATCTTGGTGAGGGTGACTTCTGTGTGGAGTCTGCTTCTGCTCCCTGTGTTTATGTGGGCTTTCTACACATGCCCTAGTTCAAGGATGTTGGCAGGCATACTCACTGTATGCACTTCAGTACTTTCAGTGTTTGTGTGGAAGGGTTAGCACAAGGCAGGCCATAGGATCTAGGGGAGAAAGCTAAAGCAAGAGTACTGGACTAAGCCGTATCCAGCACTAGGTGTCTAGGGCTTGGAGGGGCTGCCAGAATATTTTTTTAATAAAAAAAAAAAAAAAGAATTGCATGTCTTCCTTAAGGGCGTTCTTTTTTAAGAACACCCTCTGCATCTGTGCATCTGTTGATGCATGCGCATACCTTATTTCTTATTTACAGCTTCTACATACGTCTTGCTTCCTTTTGTCTGCATCCATGCATGGAATTTGAACATGGTCCTGCTACATGGACCTGCTTCTGTCTGAAATTTACATTCAGAATGGTAGCAGACCTGCTTCTGTCCGAAACAAATGTTCAGCGAGAGCTAGTGTGTGTGTGTGTGTGTGTGTGTGTGTGTGTGTGTGTGTGTGTGTGTGTGTGTGTGTGTGTGTGTGTGTGTTTGAAATACATGGGGAGGATATGGTATATATATATATATATATATATATATATATATATGTATATATATATATATGTAATATATTGTATTGTGGGTTTAGGGAACATGTTCTTAGATGAGTGTCTAATTTCAAAGCCACAAGTAATGAAACAAATCCTCTAATCCTATTCGAATATATATGAAGTGTTTTTTATTTTCTTTATGTTTATATGAATGGATAGTGTCACATATAGGTTCCTATTAGCATGAAAGTTAAAGTTATGTAATGTTTAGTTTTATAGTTTATTTATGATTTTTAGTTCTAACAGACAGATGTAGGACCTCAGTATGAGACAGGAAGTTGAGTATGGAATTTAAGAAATGCAGAGATTGTCAATATGCCAATAAAGAGATAGTGACAATGAAGTTGTAAGATGTAGGAGCTTATAAAAGTGCCAAGGGGATGCTTTAGAAAATGTGTAGAGAATGGAAATGGGATAATTACAAAGAGAAGCGAGAGGGAGGAGAGAGACAGAGATGTAAAACTGAAAGTAGCTGGATCCTTTTTAAAGCTTAGCTATGTTGTATTGCATATAGTTATTGCACCAGTTTCTTTCTAGCTGAGACACAATGCATGCCAGTTCGATGAATTGTTTGGAAGCAAGTTTCTATATCTTCAGAAGGAGTTTATTCCATTGTTTCAAAAAAGTGGCTGCTGTAGACTGGCACATAGAATAGAGATCCAACACTCCAAGCTGTTAATGAGCTGCTTCACATAGTCAGGGTAATGGGGTTCAAATCTTACCATGTCTACTGTATAACTTTGAACAAGTCATTTGAGCAGACAATACTCCTGCTTCAACCCTGAAAGGGGAATCTTTTGTCCAGTGGCCTTACTCAGTTAATCAATGTATAAAATAAAAATAAGGAAAAAAATACTGAGTGTCCTTTTAATTTGTATCATGATAAAATGATTGCCAATGTTGGCAACTTATTGGAGAATAGCCTGTGATGAACTTTTACTTCAGCAGTTTGCAGATAGGTAATTTCAGTGCCTATAACATTGATGAAGGTTTCATAACGATACCAGTGGTAAAGCATGGCACACGCAAAGTAGAAAAACCCTGTAGAATGCTAGCATAAGTTTATCTGTGGTGGCTGTTAGAACATCAGCTGGCAAATGGAAATAATACAGGAGGTTTGGCAGCAAGAAGGGATAGACTTTAGGTGTTCTGACATAACTAATTGCAACACATTTGAATAAATAAACATATATATATATATATATATATATATATATATATATATATATATATATATATATAGTTTACTATTGAAACCTTGAAACTGCATCTGTCGATCAGCCTCACAGTGGAACCAATATCTTGAAAATTGCAACAGCGAACAAGCTGGAAACTTGAAACTAAATACATTGACTCCTGCAGTTCGATGTATTCGACATAGCAGGAGGTGACGTCAGTAGTGTACCATGACACTCTAGAGTCAACGAGTCAATGGTACATCACTTTTTCAATTTTGCAGGGGGCAAGCCCCCTGTGCCCCCATCCCCCCTGCAAATTATATATAACAACTCCGAGATCACACTAAAGTGAGGAAATGGGTTAATTCCTTGTTAATCATTGAACCATGATCTCCACTCAAAATTCCAAACTCAAATATTCAAACTACACTATCCATGTGATGTAGTATAGTTGATGTATTTAGGTTCGAAAAACTGCCTCTTGGAAAACTGCAAATTTACATTGTCATTTTCAATAGACTGCAGTTCGCAAATATAATTGTAAACCTATATATATAAAGATATATATATATATATATATATATATATATATACACACACACACACACACACACACACACACACACACACACACACACATAAATGCCTAGTTAGGATGGCATATTAGTTAATTTGCAGAAGTAAAACCCATCTGAATAATTCCACGTTAAAGAGATCTGTAACCAATGAATTATTCAGATGGGTTTTACTTCTGCAGAGATTGTGCATATTGACTGATAATGGTGTATCGTAATGAGAGAAGTTTGAATGGCCTTTTATGGTTGAAATGTTCTGAAATGGGAAGGTTTATCATTATTAGTTCATATATTTTGTTTCATTGCTTACTGGAAAAATGTCCAAAACTACAAATTTAAACCATACTCTAACAAGTGGTGATGTATTATGCAAGGAATATAACTTAATACAATCAGGAAGGTGAATCAAAGAACCCATGCATATATGCATGGTCCTGAAACTGAATGCAAGAGGCCTATGGTTTTAAAACATCCAAAAGGTAAACTTAATCCACCACTGGCCACATACATTTTCTTTGAATGTGGGTTTCAATGCCATTCAATGCATGTGTGTTTCAAGGGCAGAGAAGCTTACTGTTAATGTTAGAGCCCCATTTGACCACGATTTGGGTCTGCCACCAGAAGCATAGGGCAGGGGCATGAGCACCATCCAACTTTTACAGCTGCAACTTGGCCAACAATTAAAAAAAAAAGACTACTCTCCGCGGTGGCAGCGTCTTCTCCTTTAAGAAGGACCATGCGTGCTAACTGAGATGTAAACCTATTTTGTACTCGTGAGTGGAATTTAAAATAGCCATTCTCTTGCGACACAAGGTAGGTAAGCAAATAAGTGGTGTGTGTGTGTGTGTGTGTGTGTGTGTGTGTGTGTGTGTGTGTGTGTGTGTGTGTGTATGTATATAATTTACACTAGCAGTTTCATTAGTTTATGTGAGAGAAAATGTGTGTGCATGTATAAGTACGTAATTTGAACAAGACGTTCTGTTTGTATAAGAGATAAAGTGCATGTGTGTTAATTACTGTATGAGAGAGTAGGTGTGTGTGTGTGTGTGTGTGTGTGTATGTGTGTGTGTGTGTTTGTGTGTGTGTGTGTGTGTGTGTGTGTGTGTGTGTGTGTGTGTGTGTGTGTGTGTGTGTGTGTGTGTGTGTGTTTGTGTGTAGGTGTGTGTGGGTGTGTGTGGATGTGTGTGTGCGTGTGTGTACGTGTGTGTGTGTGTGTGTGTGTGTGTGTGTGTGTGTTACATTGTGAGAGAGTAGGTGTGTGTATGGAATTTAAACTAGCCATTTGTTGATGTATGAAAGAGAGGGTGAGTGAGTCGCCATGTGAGAGAAGGTAGGTAGGTGTGTGTGTGTGTGTGTGTGTGTGTGTGTGTGTGTGTGTGTGTGTGTGTGTGTGCGCACGCATGCTCACATGCGCATGTGTGTGTTTAACATACCTCTCAACTGTCCAGATTTAACCTCATAGTTTTGATCTGTTTCTCATAAAATTTGTGGTTTTCTGGCAAATCACAGTGGACTGAAGTCACTAAATAATGGCACATATATGAGCTTAAGACTTCATATCCTTCAGAAAATGCAATCATGTTATTCTAGCAGCTTTCTAAGTTAAAACGAGCAATATTTAAAATCTATCCATAATTTGGGCCATTGTATCTCCATTATTTCAGGCTTTGTCCAGATTTCTTGCAGTAAGAGACTGAGATATATGTGTACCTCTCAACATTCCAGATTTTTGCAGAATGTCCTGATTTTTACCTCATATTTTTGGCCTATTTCTCAACATTTGTGGTTTTCTGGCAAATTGCAGAGGATTGAAATAACTAAATAATGTCATACATTTGAGTTTCAGACTTCATTTCCTTTAGAAAATGCATGCTAAGACAAATGTTAGTCTATCAACCTTCAAAGTCTGATAGAACAATATTTAAAATTTGCCCCTATTCTGGGGCCTTTGTCCCCCATTAGTTTAGGCTTTGTCCAGATTTCTTATTCTAAGAGGTTGAGAGGTATGGAGGTATGGAATGGAATGTTTTAGTTAGGGGGGAGGGCAGGTTAGTCAATTGACTTGATCAGGCTTGGCCGTGTAACTTGGTAACAGGAGGCATGATCCTGAGTCCTCTACAACAACTACCCAACTACAGATGGAACTGTGAGTTTAAGTTTTATTTCATTTTCATGGAATTGTGAGTTTCAAGGGAAGATAAGTTTACTGTGGCTCATGCTAAGTCTGTTATCTATGTGCAACTAACACTTTTGTTTACCAGATGGCAGTCACTGTTTGTGCTGTATAATTTGAAAGCAGTGTTACTAGAATAATTGCCTTTGGTGCAGAAATCTGTGGCTTCTACTCCCACACCATGTAGATGGAGTGCTGATATTGCAGTGTCATTTTGATTGTCAATTATTTGTTGCATTTTAAGGGGGGATAGGGGTTTTATACTCGAGTGTGTCCTCCTATGTATGAGATGCCTAGTAACTATGAACTTGTTGGTTTGTCATTCATTCTCTATTGCAATATTACCAGTTTACCATTTTTTTAAAATGTAACGTAGGAAATTAATTCTTCAAAGGCAGTAGGCACTTAATTAATGAATTTGTAGATGAAACATTGAAATGTAATGTTGTTTGCCAGTAGCAACCTCTTTATTAGTTACAGCTCTCTTTAATGTGGGATTTTTTGGATGACTTTTAATTCTGCAGAGATTGTGTTTATTGTGTAATATTGGTGGATTGTAGTGACAGAAGTCTGAGTGGCCTTTTATGGATGAAATTTTCTGAAATGGGTAGTTTTGTCATTACTGGTTCATATATTTTGTTTCATTGCTTACTAGAATGTTCATTACTACAAATTTAAAACACCATTCTGACAAGCAGTACTCTATCATACAAGAAATATAATCTCATACAATCAGGAAGGTAAATCAAAGCATACATGCATGTATGCATGGCTCTATAAATGTGTGCAACTGGGAGCCTGTGGTTTGAAAACGGCCCAAAGGTAAACTTAATCCTGCATTGGCCAGGTACATTTTATTTGAATGTGGGTTTTCATGCAGTTTTAATGAATGTGAGTTTCAAGGGCAGAGAAGTTTACTTCTCATGTTAAATCTGTTCATTGTGAAACTGTATTCTTTGTTTAGAAAATGACTACCAGTGTTTGTGCTATTTTATTTCAATATCTGTAATCCTTGTAGAAGTAAATAAGAAAACAGTATGCACACTGACAGGTTTGAACAGTGTTTATGGTAACTGGGGAGAAATAGCCAAGTAATGGAACATTGGAATGGCTGGGGAGGGGGCTGCTACTGGGGGGAATATGGGGTAGCTGCAGGATGGGCAATGTGCATAGTTTTGCATCATGTTTGGGTTCTGTGTCTTGTAAAAATTTATGACATTATGTCAAACTGTTGGGTGTAGTAATAATCAGATATTTGAGTTTCAGAGTTCACACCCTTCAGAAAATGTATTGTAATGCAAAGCTTATTATTCAGCATGGAACTTTGTTACATAACACATTTCAAATGCCTCTGATTTTAAAACTTTGACCAACACTGCCTTTTGGGCTTTGTCCTATGGCTTTCAACTGTTCATGATTTTGCCTCATATTTTGGTATGTTCGTAAAATGTGAGACTTTCTTTCAAAGTGCACAGTAATAAACTAGTGACTAAATGATGACAGACAGGAGAGTATCAGAGTTTATATCCATGCAAATGCCAAACCTGTCCTAGTAAGTATAGTATCTAAGGTCCCTTTTTAACATCTATCCCTGATACTGCAAATTTGAACTCCATTGATTTTTGCGCTTTGTCCCATATCTCTCCACAGACACTGAACTCGCAGAATCTCACTGTGCATTATATTTCTGGTATGATTTTCTTAAACTTTGTGGTTTTCTGGAAAATTTGTTGTAGATTGCAGTTACTAAATAAAGGCATATTTGAATTTCAGATGTCATATACATCAAAAAGTCTGTTTATTTCAGCAACTTTCTAAATATATAAGATCAGTATTAAAAACCTATCCCTGTTTTTGCATTTTAAGCCAGAATTTAAGATAACTGGCTCATCTGTTTTGCTAGATCAAGTCCTTTAGGCCAATGATCTTTTTGTCAGGAATGTTTAGGGTCTGATTAATGGAGAATATAGAGAGGTAAGGACTTCCTTGGATCTAAAAGAAATCCCTTTTGCAGTCAGCTGTGCCAGACAGAGGGATTTCATGACTGCTGTTGCAACATGGTCATCAAAGATTCATAAGTACCTACTAAGTTTCCGATCATTGAGGATCTTAGGAAGCCTAACCTTGCATTCCAATTATAATTACTGGATAGGAGTATTAAAAGATGGCAACAAGTGTATGTTGGGGTAATTACATATTTCTTATATCCATGAAGGCCAGTGGTGCTAAACCAGGGGTGAATTTGCAGATCCCCATCCATACTAGGTTATAATTCTTTTCACACTTTTAGGCCCCAGAACTTGGGCCAAAGCTACAAAGGCAGTGGTGTCTCCATATTCATAAAGGATATGCACACCTCCAGACTAGTAGCCCAGCATAATGCATTGGAGATACTTCAGGTACAACTAACATTGGGTAAGACAGTGATTCAGGTCGTAGCCTGCTATAGGTCCCCAACCATGTCCCAAGACTCTCACTCCACATTCCTAAGCACCCTGGAAAAATTAGGGTCCAACCCAACATCCTTATATTAGGTGACTTCAACTACTTTTCCATTAACTGGGAAAACTACTCATGCACCAATACATTTGCCCAACGTTTCCAGGAATTCATTAATTTCAATGCCCTGGACCAGCTCATTCTTACCTCCACCAGAGGAAGCAACATCCTTGACTTGGTTATTACTAACATGGGTGACTGTTGCGCTACACCAATAGTAATTCCCCCTGGTTAGATCCAACAACAAACTAATCACCATGGAAATCAACATCTCGCCCACACTTCCCACAAAAGTAACCACCATGAAAAACTCCTCCAAAGCAGACTTTGGGCTCATAAAAACAGAGGTGGCTAACTTCACGGCACCCATCCCAATGGAAAATAGTTGCATGACTACCGAATCATACAACTATGCACTGTACGAACACATACATAAATGCATGGAACTAGCCATACCCAACAGAACCAAGACACTCTCCTCCAAAAAAAGAAAGCCAATCTGGTGGTCCCCTGCCATTAATAAACTCAACAACAGAAGGAAGAAACTGTTGCAGGGAAAGGTGAAGTCCCAAGACTGGAAAACCTCCCTTAGTAGCCTCAGCCAAAAGTTGACATCCCTCATCAAAACCTCTAAAGCCAGCTATGATGGTGGAATTGCAGCAGACACTAAAAACAACCACAAAGCTTTCTATAGTAATCTCCATGGCAATACCCAGATCTGCTCTGAGTTACTGCACAATGGTACCTCCTATACTGAGACAACAGACATTGCCAATATACTGGCCAACAGATTCTGTGCCAATTTTACCCCTCTCTCTCCCCAAAGGACCAATCACAATACAGGAAGAATGCCAGGCACCCAGCATTAATGCAGCACAGGTTACAGCTGCCTTGTCCAAGGTCAAGAATACAACTTCTATGGGACCCGAAAATATCCCTGGCTGTGTTATAAATGAACTACAAAGTGAACTGGCACCACACCTGTGTGCCCTGTTTAATCACAGCCTCACCTCAGGATTTGTCCCTAATGAATGGCGCACTGGTAAGTCATCCCTCTACATAAGGGAGGAGCAACTACAGACCCTGGGAATTATTGTGCCATTAGCTTGACAACTCTGATATGTAAGGCTATGGAGCGCATCATCATGGACTTAATCAACAAGGATATAGGGAATCTCCAAATTCTGGATCCCACGCAGTTTGGTTTTGTGAAAGGTAGACCATGTCTGCTCAACCTGGTTGACTTCTTTGAGTCAGTCACCAAGGCTGTGGATGAGGGCAAGGCTGTCCATACAGCCTACCTTGATCTGGCCAAGGCCTTTGATACCATTCCTCACTCAGGTATTGATAGACACAAAACTAGGCATCAACCCTTATATCACTAGGTGGGTTGCAAACTGGCTCACAGATAGAACCCACAGTGTGAAAATTGCACACTCTAAGTCAAATTGCCAACCAGTCATGAGTGGAGTCCCAAAGGGATCAGTCCTGGGTTCTATCCTGTTTGGCATCTACTTCTCAGAAGTTCAGGCCAACACAGAAGGACTCTGGCTGACCAAGTTTGCAGATGACTGCAAGCTGGGAGCCATTATTAACTCCCCAAGTGATGTAGACATCCTACAGAAAGGCCTCACTGAGACCAAAGACTGGTGTCTAAACCATGACCTTAAGCTTAATGCCAAAAAATGTGTCGTCATCCCTTTTGGGAAAACTCAGTCCCTACAAATTACCACATCAATAGGAGCCCACTGAACACTGAAAGCGTTATCAGAGATCTGTAGACACAGGTTGACAGCAACCTGTCCTTTGACCACCACATTGCCACAGTGGTCAGAAAGTCCTTCTATGTGGCACATCTCATCACCAAGGGCTTTGCTTCCAGGAAGAGAGAGGTCATTATCTCTCTCTACTCATCCCTCATTAGACCAATCATCGAGTATAATGACCCATTTGGCATGTATCTCACTAGACACCTGCAACAGCTGGAAAGGCCACAAAAGCACCTCACAAAGAGGATCCTGGGCCTTAAACACATGGCCTACAAGGATAGACTCTAAAGACTCCAGTTATTCTCTGCCTTATATAGTCTACTAAGAGGAGATCTCTGCTTGACTTACAAAGCCATGTCTGACCCAGCTCTTTTAGAAATGCTACATCTAAAGAAATTCAAATCCCTCCACACCACATGCTCCAGAGACCTCAACCTCATTACCACAATCAACAGAACATGCTGGAGGGACAGGTTTATTACCCAGAGCCTGCCTATGCTATGGAACAGACTTCCCATACATGTCAAGTAGAGCACCTTACTGGTCCTCGTCAAAAGAAATCTTGATGAGTGGATGAGAAATAGAAAGTTCTCCCCAGGGATCACTCCAGTGGTTCTACTTGATAGAGGCTCTGGGAATTAACGTCAGGCAGCAAGATGCCAGGGCACTTCTATGGGCTAGGCTTGTAAAGGCTCCAGGGCCATTAGCCTAGTACACACCTATCAACCTATACATCTAGATTACATTTGAATATAGTAAGAGAAGTACTCTATTTTATGTTGTGTGAAATACTGCTCAGTAGGAATAGTATTTTCTGTGATAAATACCTATCCATATAGGTTTATTCCTAATTTCATTGTTTTGTCTATAATTCCTGAATGGGGAATAGTGTTGAATGATTTGGCCAGGTAAAGACAGTGTGTACCATATTGCTCTCATCCATAGCATTCATCACATTCTCAAAAAAAAAAATCCACCAGGTTGATTAAGCAGAATCTGTCTTTGATGAAACCAAATCATGCTGGATCCAATGTATGAAGGTTCTCTGTGTCTTTATTTAAAATATCCATGATAATTCTTTCCATGGCTTTACATACAAAACTAATCAGACTTATGTTCTGTAGTTTTCCAGGTCAGTAGAAGGCCAGACCTTGTGCTGAAGATTAACTGCTGCAGTCCTCCATTCACTAAGCATAAATCCAGTTAGGAGGCTAATGTTGAGCAGTGATTTTAGAGCGTTTGATAGCTTATATTTCATGCTGTCCAAGAGGTATCCCAGGATATTACTAGGGCCCACTGAGGTAGTATTCTTTGCCTTGGAGAGTGCATTGAAGACTTGTTTGCTAGTGATAGCCAGAGGAGCTGTGTTAGAGGGTATCTCCTGAGGGGTATTGAAGGGAAGAAGGGATGAAACGGGTTAAATTTATCAGCTAGTAGGTTTCCTATATCCTCTGATTCCTTTTTAGCTAGTTCCGTTTACAATTAGTTCAGCACACTGTTGTGTGTTACCACTGAGTTGCGGACAAAGCCGATGAAGGCCTTCTGGTTATCCTTTGTCTTTGAGGATATTTCTACCTAAAATTTGGCTTTGGTGGTTTTGATAAGATTTCTGAGTTACTTATTTAGTTTGTAGGGTTTCTAGCCTTACTGGGTGTTGCTCTTCCTAGTTTTGGCCATGGTTTTCCTCCATTTGTTATACAACTTGTTGATATCTGTATCCTACCAGGGTGGCTTGTTACTTGAGTTAGTTCTCTGCTTATTCCTTGTAGGTACAGCTGCCTTTCTAATTTCTCCAAATCTTTTGGGTTTCTAATACCATGCCATGAATGGACCCCATTCCTAAGTCAAAGTATGATTAAAGTTCATGAAATTAGTATTGTTTCAATCTTTGATGTCAGCCAAAAGTGCTCTTCACAGCACCCACAATGTGCCCAGTAATGACTCCTTCTGCAATTCGTATGGGGTTACATGGATTGGTAACATATCAAAATATGATTGTAAATAATTTTTTATAAGACCCTTTGATCCTACTACTATTGGAACTATCTGGGTATCTTTCTTCCACATTGCTTTTGTTTCTGCCTGCAGATCCTGGTATTTTATGACTTTGTGTCTCTCAGTACACAAGACACTATAGTCAATGGGTGTGACGATTTCAATAATCAATGCTACTTTTGTCTTCTTTTCTTGGACCACTATATCTGGTTTTCTAGCGTCTATCTTTTGAACTGTTTATAATGGGTGATCCCATGTGATATAAATTTCATCATTTTCTATGATGCTTTGAGGCTTATGTTTCCAATGTTTTTCAGCTACTTTGATACCATGTTTGCACAATCCCCAGTGCAACAGTCTCATCACATTATTATGCCTTTCAGTATATAGTCCTTCTGCCATTAATGGGTCACAACCAGCAACAAGGTGTGTGACTGTTTCCAATTTGGTTTGACAAAACCTGCATTTGTTTGTTTCTCCCACATGTTCAATGGACTTTGTAAACCAGTGTGTACGTAGCCCACTATCTTGGGCTGCCAATATTAATAATTTCTTGGTTTGAATTCACCTCTCCTTAACCATTCCTGCATTCATTCTTGATCAACATGAGGCTATACTTGCAGCTATATTTATGTTGTTTCCACATTTCTTGCCTTCTCATCTAGTCCTTCATCTTATATTCTTTCTTTTGTTTTTTTTAGCACATTCAGTTACTGCCTGATTTTTATCTACTTCTGGTTTGATTTCCATTCCTGCTTGATGCTGATATGCTTCTGCTAGATTAAGCAGAGAAGTCATCTTAGATTTATTCTCCCCATGTTCAAAACTTTCACTACATTTGATCTTGTGAGGTCAGCAGATATGTGTGGAGTCCCACGATTGCAGATCTATACATGTAATCAATTTCAAGGATGACCATCCCTCCTTTGGAATGGGGAATATATAATCTTGGTATGCACTGATTTTTATAAATCATTTGCTGAGCATGAAGCACCAAATGATTTATAAATTGCAGCTGTTTACATGATGGTATAGGGTTTCTGTAAACAATTCCATACCGGTAGTGGAGTTCACATGGTTTGGGGGCATGGAAATTTTACCATGGTATAACAATTATGTGCCTGGATCTGGATGATATACTTTTAGACATAAGCTGTACAATGAAAATGGATTTCTTTACAATAGTGAATATGTGGTGATCAAGGGGCAGTTCCTTGTTGACAGAGGTTCCCAGATGAAACTGGTTAGGCTTATGTGTATATAATTACCTGGGCTCACTGAAGTCCCACCTTCATGCAAGGAAATGTCTGTTGCAGTCTTTCCTTCATCCAGTACAAAACCTGCTTTCAGATTAATATTGAATAGCCTTTGTGGGGTGGTTGACATGTCATGTTTCAGACTAACAAGAAGGCAGGCTAGTATGTTATCCAGTCGCACTAGACATTATGTTCTTGGCCTTAGGTAGTAACTTCAGAAATTGTTGAGAGACTGAGAGAGTTATAGATTTAGGTACCTGGTGTGAGAATATTGCAAGATTGGGGGGAATGAAGTTCCATCTGAATTACTTGGCCAGTGGATTGGCTATATCCTCTGGTCCAAGTATGTGATATCATTTGTCATTAGCTTACTGTAGTGCCAGTCATTGTTTGAGATTTCTACACAGTTAAAACATACATTGCGGTTATCTTTCACCTGGGTTTATATTCTTACCTCATATCAATCTTAGGTTGAGTCCTGAGTTCCTTGTTCAGTTTAGCAAGAATGTTTTTGGCTTTCTGAGAGTTACATTTATTTTTGCATGCAATTAGTGTTTTTTTATTTTATTATGCTGCCCATGGGGCTTTATTTTTGAATTCAGTGTTGTATTTATTTCTGAGGGGGAAGATGTGTTTATGCAACTATTTAAATATGCATAGAGCTTGGTAGTAAATTATTCTGTACAGTGGAAGTTTGAAACAGGCTTAGTAGAAGGACCCCATTCCCAACTAATGCCGTGTACCCAGCATAGTCAGAAACCAGCACTACTCAGATATGTGCACATAAGATCACATATATGTGCACACAAGATCAGTTACCCTAGCTTACAAGGGGGCTGAGAACGGTGTGGTAATTATTTCTTTAACATTTTTCACACTCAGACCTATGAGTGTCTTCATTTGTTCTTTCAGTATGTAACAGCACAGAGCTATATATAAAGTGACTATGTTTTCATTTTGTGGGAGGGTAGGGAGGCAGTCTGCATTTGCAGATATGCTTTTTGTCTTTACAAGCTGTTCTCTTCTCAATATATTGGGTGGTATCGAGTCAGGTTTGAACATTAAGCCTTCAGCAAAACTTATTTCTGCCTTGACTTTCTTCTCATTTCTTTCCAATAATTTTGTTCAAACTATCACTGGATAATAAGACTAGAAAAAACTCCAAAAAGCACCTTAGAGCATGTACAGTCCCACTGGCTCTGGGGCCTAGGGTAATTTTCTTGCTTTAACCAATTTTCTTTCAGCAAAAGCTTGAGATTCACAGAATGTAAGTAGGGTAGTAAGGATGCAACTGTCAACAGCTTTAGTTTTTTCTTGATTGACTCCCATGGGTACACATCTTCATTTATTGTCAGTGACAGTATGACTGAGCCCAGCTAAAATGTATTTGTTGTTGGGAATGTAAGGTTTACTCTTCCAAAAGGCTTAGTTTGAGTGTAGGCCGTAGGAGTGAACAGGCATTGCCAGGTGACCCATGTGGGTGGAAGGGAGGTAGTTGTGGCTCATAGCTTGGGTGTTACCAAGGGGGAGCTCTGTATTTTGTACCTACAGACCACAATACTGTGGAGCATGTGCTGCCTAAAGCCTGCCAGTCCTTTAGTCGGCAGAACTACTGGAGCTCTAATGAGCCACTACAGGGGTTAGGAGTTGCAAGGGGAAGAATAATCCTGGGGGGGGCAAACTGATTGATCCACCCTAGTATAAATGGAAAGGTATTTTGTTTTTTGACTTAAGGAAGATGCTCATTTGGAATGAAATATTCATGCTGCTTCATCATGTGAGTAATTACTACCTTGGCATATACTTGCCAGGGACCTGTTCAGAGATCAGCAATATGAAGGGGTCATGGCTTGGTCAGCAGTGTTAATGTGGGTGCGGCTTGTTGACGGGGAAGCAGTCTGGGAGCTGTGAGTACAAATTTGAAAATTGTGGCTACACCCCTGCCCCAGTTTCCTCCAGCATTCCAAAGACATGCAAGTAGGTGGATTGAACACTCTAAATTAACTATAGGCATGAGAGTAAGTGTGTGGTATGGAAGAACAGCCACAGTAGGGCTAACCACTCAGCAGTGTGAACCTTGGCTCTAGATGGTTGCCACTGCTGAAGTGATACCCTCACCCCATATGCAAAAATGGGAACAGGGGTTGTAGATGTATATAAATGGGTGTACTTTTGAAGAACGAAAGTTCACTACTTCGAACTTCAAAAGTACACCCACACTAACACGACAGTGCACTCTCACGAACCTGCTAGACCGAACAGGCTAGTAGTTATGGACCTTAGGGTTAGGGTAAGGGGATAGTTAGTAGGGCTATCCCCTTACCTTGACCCGTGCCCTAACCCTAAGGTCTGTGACTATCGCACCACAGTGGAAGACATTCCAAATCGGGCTATGTCCTCTACTGTGGTGCGACAGTCTCGGACCTTACGGTTAGGGCATGGGTTAGGGTAAGGGGATAGTTAGTAGGGTTATCTACTTACCTTGACCAGTGCCTTAACCCTAAGGTCCGTGACTATCGCACCACAGTGGAAGACATTCCAAATCGAGCTATGTCCTCCACTGTGGTGGAGGACATAGCCCATTTTTCAATGTCCTCCATTGTGGCGCGGTAGGTTCAGTCTAGTGAGCTTAAGCGAAACTGCACTTTCGTTAAAGTGCACTTTCGCTTAAGTGGAGATGTACTTTCCCATTTCAAAAAAGTGAATTTTCGTTGTAGTAAAGTACACCCATATAAATACACCCATTGCAACTTTTGGAAACTGAAGTTTGTTTGTGTCTTTCGGCTTTTCCCGGTTAGGGGTCGCCACAGCAGAACTCCGGTCCACTAATGATTGGCAGTAGAGTTTTTTACATGCTGGCTTGCCAGGCCTAACGCACAACCTTCAACGAAGGAATGCCTGTTCACGCATGTCACCACACAGAAGATGCTCTAACTGAGAATCGAACAGGCAACGTCTAACTGTGAAGCAATAATGCTACTGCAGCACCACCACCGCAGTCGCAACTTTTGGAAACTGAAGTAATCCACAAAATTTCTAATAAAAAAGTCACTCTTAGTCACTTTATCATGGCTAACAGTAGTTAACAATGGGTGTGGGAACAGTAGCTAACAATAGGTGTGGGAACACAAGTAATTTACACACCCAAGAAAAAGGGTGTTTGAAAAGCAGAAGTGGGGTAACATTGAAGAAGAGGGGCACACGAGGTATAATGGAATAGGAAGGTCAGAGGGGCATGGGCATTTTCTTGAGCAAATAGTTCTCTTTCTTTTTTTTTTTTTTTTTTTTTTTTTTTTTGAGAGTAGAAGGGAGGGAAAAGAAAAAGATACAGAAAGAAGAAATGGGCAATAGAGTAGATACAAACATATAATAATTATCAAAGACTTGAAAAAAGTAAAAAATACACATAAAGGATAGGTAAGGTACACAGAGAGTATACATATACATATATACTACACAACACATATGAAGGAAAAATGACAAACAGAGTAGGGATTCATACATTAGTACTAGGCTAACTGCTCTTGTAGACCATTTTAAGCTTAGCCAATTGCCCCACATGAGAATCAAACCCTGCACCTTGTGTCTGTAAGGTAAAAAACTTAAACAGTTCTGCCAACTTCCATCCCGATATACCAGACATGGTGTGACTCAGAAATACATATGAACTGATGTACAATTCATTGCTGAGATGTTGCAAACTGTGTAACAGTCATACCAGAATGAATATGACCGATGGTAGATGTGTGTCGGAGAACACTATATGAGGAGTGCTGTCACTGCAGTATACAACTGACATGGAATCCAATCTTCCACTAGGCTGTCAGCAGTACAAGTGTAAGTCAAGCAACAGCAAGGCAAGGAAATGCGGGAGCAGATTAGAACCTTCAGCCTGCAGGTGAAAGGCAAACTACTACACACAGTGCCAGACAGTACTACCATAGAAAAAGATTAATGTGGCTGTGTAATAAATAAGTATGCACATTACAAACACAGGAGAAATCAGATCCATATGTTAAAGGCACATGCCATGCTAGAGGCACCACATATGGGTTGTCAGGTATACAGCATAGATGTGTGACATGCAATGGCTTTACATAAGCCAAACTGCAGGAAGGCTTCTTACACATACTTGCAGCAATGACATGGAATATTAGGTAAATAGTGATACATGTATAATTAATGAAAGCTACGGAATGCAAGCCTGTGCATAGACAGGAAGTATATAAATGTCTGGATAAAGCGCAAAACATAAATGCAACATAAACACTGATGGAATCTACTCAAATGCAATCACCTTGTCTGCATATGCCTTGAATATGTATGATACCCGTCATGGTGGCACAAGGTCATATGGTACCGGTACACCTTCATTACAATGATGATACATTACAGGAAGGTAAACATACATGTAGCATTTACCATTTTTATGTGAAACATGTTGGCCAAAGCTGTGAGGATGGGTAAGAGATGGATAGCATAGGCCCAGAGCAGTGAAGAAATGCGAACATTAAATGCAGGCACAGAATAAAGCAGGACATCCCTAGCTATGGAGACACAATGCACAAGCATGTGCCCACAGCACAAGATGGACTGCATGTCCTTGCAAGGTACTTTGAAGCAAATGGCCAATGTCTGACATGTCAATTATAAGCATGTCTTTGTACAAAAGACATGAACAACATAGTAATGTGCAACAGTTAAACAACAAATGACATGGGGACATAAAAAGTAGGTTTGAAGATCACATATGCATATATACTGTCATAGAAACATAACTCAACAGTTAGCACAATCACCATTATTGCTATATTACCATACATGTCTAGGATTAATCAAAGGACAGTCCTGTGCATACAACAAAATGGAATAGGGGCGTTTAACAAGTTACATATTACAAGGGGAGTTGTGTGTCGATCATATTATGTCCATACACATGTACATCTGTGTAAAGCAGTGCATATGAACTACAAATGCATACACATAAACATATATGGTAACCCTTGTATACATGTCCTAATGTAAGTCATTTTCAAAAAGACTGCCTAGTGCCATAAGCAAGATACAGGCAAAAAAGGAGTCCTGAATGCTGATAAATAAAGTATCACCTCTGTATATTCACTAAGGAACCAATGAATGTCAGTGCACTATGTGAAAGATACCTGTTCATATGTACCTGTCAAATTACTATACAACAACATGGAACAATAATTGCCATTGCGTAGCACATGCAAGCTCATTGTGCTAGTGGGACAACAGGGTCCAACAATCTTGCATAAGTTACAAAATCAAGTACATGTCATTTTGTTGAACAGACATAAGACATCAACAATCAATACACAAATGGGTGCAATACATACACATAGATAACACATGCAAATAAACACACTTGACTAACCTCAATGTATTATGTGAGAAAAATGGGAATAATGTCATATCTGAGTTGCTGTCATTCCTTCTTACATACAGGAAAAAACACAATCAGAATAATCGCGTTCCACTTGCATTATGTTGATTACTGCAGTCATATCTGTCTCATACAGGGCCAGGGTGTACAGACATAACAATATTATGTTGCATTGCATGCATAGGAGAACTCACACATACAAACTGAAGGAGTAGCACCCATAAGGAGCAATGTATGCAATAATGACAGAACATGATGATCATGTAAATAATAATGGTAATGCATGTGTTATTAGGTAATGTGTGCCATACTGCAGCACCAAGATAAAGCCACATATGACCTAATGTATACAGTGAACATTATGACATATGACAAAAAAGCATGACAGCAATATGGAATGTCTGCAGAATTCTGCCTAGACAGTAACAATTTGAATATGGAAAACACCATGCGGGCAACATTACAAATGTGGATCCACAAACAATACGTACATTCATGATGAAACACCCTGATGGGGTAGAACATCATGTAAGATCTCTCTAGCGATCTTCCAGATAGAGTCATGCATCACCTGTGCCATGTCCTGAATGAAGTTACTCATCATATCCCTCATCTACATCTGAACGATGTCTGTCATTCAGCCCCGGATTTGTTCCTGAAAATAGCCTACCTGGTTTGATGGTGGACATCTTCTATACTAAGCCACAGGAACAATGGCACATGCAAGTCCCAGTCTGTCACCTTCATCACCATCCCAGTCATCCTAGTCTTCAGAGTCTAATTCGGCTGGCAGTGGTCTGGTGCATTGACGTCATCCAATTAGTGAGGTGGCATGGGTCCCATGATCTGTGAAATTTCAGCACAGGAACAAGACATTATACATACATAATAGGTATTAACCTAAAACCAGTGAATGAATAAGTGAAAAAGCATACAAAACTTGCACAATCTATATGTTGTAACTATTATGTATGTGATGATACACTACTGTCTGACTTTATCCAACTATAACAGCTTATATGATGTCAGGGATACATCTAATGCATACTAAATTACAAAATGATGAGTAACAAATATTACAGTCATATGTAAAACATGTCTGAAATAAAACACAATCACTGAAAAGGCATGTCCATAAATGCATATGCCAGTTCTAATTCATTTATTATGTATGTATACAGGCAGACATCATGTATATGCTCTGTTTCCTACAGACTGCTAAGAGGTGACCTGTGCTTGGCATACTTCTATCTTGGCAGATAGACCCATATGAGTAGGTGTACATGTATTTTGTCATATTGTCTGGATAGACAAGTATATGAGCCAGATGTGAAGCTGTGTTCATATTACATGACAATTAAAAGAAAATTACAAGAGTTGCCATGTGTACTACAAAAGCTGTTATACACATTTAATGTTACATTGCATGTAATATATCCAAAATGTGTTATGTGTTGTGAACTGGTGACATTCAAAACATATAGAACAAAAGCAATACTGTTTATTATTACACATTTTCTGCAAGGCAGGCATGCCTGTGTAATTTATTTATTTATTTTATTTATATAGTGACAGTTGTTTACCAGGAAAGTCCAAATGGGTAATAAATACCTATTTTCAGCACAGGCCCAGGGAGTAAAGCTCCATAGAGTTAAATAACATCAAATAAAACACTAGTGCAGACATAATTAAAAAAAGCATTCATGCATACAGTTTGATAGTGGAATACATAGAATATAGCAAAGCATGAGGCGACACCTGTGATGTAAAAATAAAAAGAAATAAAAATTATTAAATATGATAATCAGTATATACAAAAGTATTAGAAGTATAGCTAACTATGTTAGGAACTAAAACTAAAAAGAAACAAATCCACCCTAAGAGTAGGTAGAAGGCAGGTGTTGGACTGTATAGACAGAAAGTATGATGAGAGGTCAGGTTAGTAAGACTATAATGAATTTGTTGATTGCATACTGTATGGTCAGTGATGTATGTAATGTCTGTGGTGGGATTCAAACAACAAAAACATGCAATCCTGACTCTGTCATCACATTGCTTGTGATTCCCTTCACTGTACCATTGCAGTTTACTAAATGTCATACTTTGTAAGAACACATTTGGATGCACTTAAAACACATAAATAGCCATTAAAGGAATTACTGTATCACTTACTATTCAAATTGACACGTGCAAATTATGTAGGAGGACAGTCATTTAAAATAAGTAATTTTATTTATTTATTTATTTATTTATTTTACATTTGTTGACCGGGAAAAGCCCCCTTTTTCAGTGGAGGCCCGGGGAGAAAAGCTGCATAACATTATACAGTACAACAGACAATTACAGAAGCAGAATATACCAAAAAGGATGACTGAGTCATTGTTTTACAAGTAGTAACAGCATTTTAACAAGTAACAAGTAATACAACTCATCATTAAAAACAGGCTATGTGAGAAAAGACATATACATCGAGTTTAAAAGTATTGCATTAATATAGACAATAGTTGCTTTCAGGTGACGGTTTACAGGAAAATATTTATGAAGAGAAGAGTTAAGCTGAGGCATAGGAAATCATGGTTAGAAAGAGACAGGTTAGCAAGGCGGGGAGATTAGACAGCAAAGTAGCAGAAGATAGAAATTAGCAATAGGGGTCAAATTAGTGAGCAGTTTTAGTTCTAGAGGCAGTATTGGATTATAACAAGCTGTTGTTCATACCTCTTAACCTGTTGGAACAAGAAATAAAGTGGGAGGACAAAGACCCCAAAAATAATGATAGATTTTAAATATTGTTCTTAAAAACTTAGAAAGTCACTAGAATAACTAGTTTTGCATCAGCATGCATTTTTCTGAATGATATGAAGTCTGAAACTTGAATATCTGTCATTATTTAGTGTATTCAGTCCTCGATGATTTGATAAAATTCCACATATTTTATCAGGAGAAGACCAAAAAAAATATCAAGTCAAAATTGTGTGAAAATCTGGACAGAGAGGTATGCTGTTGTGTAATTTAAACTGTAGAGATGCTGTATGTATGTATGTATGTATATGTATTATTACCCAGCATTCACACATGCATCATTATCAACAGAATTATATTGTATGATGTTTCTAGAAGGTTGGCAGATAACAGAGATATGCATAGCCATCTGCAGCCTAAGAGTTTTAGATGTCAGCACACCATGGCATGCTATATGTATAAAATCTCTAGTGTATAACTTACCAAATAACTATTAATCTTCCATAGGTGGTGTGCAACAGTAAATGCATGACTGCTAAGGTATCATCCAAAACAGGCTATACCGAGATTTGAACCCCCCCTATGTTGGCAAAGAGCATTTTTATTTGCCTGTTACCTAACCATTTGAGCTAACTTACATGTTGTTGCTTTACTATATATAAATATACAGTTATAATCAACAGTCCTGCATAATGTTTACACTGGCCTAATGCAGTTGTAAATTACTATTATCAGTACAGCTACCCATGCAATACACTTGAAATACAATACATCACATAAGCATATATACTTACTACAGACATATATGATAATGTAGGTGTTACGGTGTGGAGTGTGTAACCTACTGTAGGCATCTGATGTCAGGCATCAGACCTCTGTGACCCTCTGTGAAGATTCTCTGCTTCCCTCCAATATAGGTGATCATAGCAGTGGTGAACATAAGCATCAGTCTAGTAAATCGCAGTACATTCTCTGTGTTCTATCACAATTTGGTTCCAGATGTCGATCATCGCAAAGTTCCTGGGGCATGCTCACATTCTCAGTTCATGTTTTGCATGGACAGTGAGCATCTGTGCTGTCTCCTCATCTGTCCAGTTCAATGCCTGGACTCATTGATGCTTCCTCTCAGTTGACATGCTTGCTAAAGTAGTTGTACATTGAAGAAAAATACCTTCCACTCAGTTTGCAGCTAGTAACTGTACGATAAAAATATGCATCAATATTACTTTTTTAAAATTGGCAAATATAGATGATAGCAGACTATTGGAAGGCAATTCATACATGTGTTACAGATATTCTTATTTATTGATACCTATTGGTCAGTTGTGCTGACCACTGTGCACTTGTTGAGTTATTGGTTAAGGCACCGAGATTCAAAATCTTACTCAGACATTTGCTAATGGGAATCCAAAACACTGAAAGGTAATGAATCTCATTAATCATATATGATGTAAATGGTACTTAAAACCTGTGTGCACTTAGCTAACCTCACTCGGGGGTATAGATGACTTACAGATAGCTTCCAAAGGTAAGCTGTCAACTGCTTGTATTGCTGCGGTGAGATACAGTGCTATTGTCACAAACCTATGTTCACATAATGATGTGTAAAACAACTGAAACATGTTTTCATGCATGAATCAAAACAAACAAGCAGCAAATAAAAAGGTAGACTCCACAGCTTCCAAAGCAAAATTTATTATACTGTGCAGTCCGTTCAACTCAGCACAGCCCAGCCACAGAAATGAATAAAAGCAGTCAAGTACACCACACAAAAATAACAGTTGTAGTAAAATCCACAAAAATACACCAATTCCAAGTTAAGCGCTTTCACCTAACAAACTGTCAAGCTTCTTCAGAACAAGTCCAACATATTCTAAGTTCTTCTTATGAAGGCATCACAAATTCAAAGAGCTGATGACAGTAGTATCAATTAACCTGGACTTGAATTTAAAAAGACACACACCATTTCCTAGTTTAAATGAACATTTTAAACAAATAAAATTAAAAACATGTACAACTATATTATAAAATATATATACAAAGCTTAAATCCTTGTAATAATACACGTCCATTACAATCTTAAAAATTAGCAAATGACAATGTTCAATTTCTATATGTTGTGCATGCTGACTTCATAATTTTGCTGATCTCAATTTCAAAATACTGCTAATACTTATACAATAATTTAACCCAGGGGGCTTCCCAGCTTCATCTGCCAATATAATTCTCTATACTCCAGTTTGGTTTCCCAGTTACCCCCCCCCCCCGGCATCAGCTACAACTTGCTCACTAACCATTAAATTAAATTTATAATTAGGGCATGCTAATGAATGTTTGTAACGTGCACTAGTTTCCTTTTCCTTAGCAATGTCATATAAATGTTCATACATTCTCCTCCTAAGGTTCCTCTCAGTCTTTCCAACGTAAAAACTATGACATGATTCACACAAAACTAAATAAACCACCCCAGTGCTGCTACATGTGTAATAACCATCATTTCTCACCCTATAATTCCTTGCTGTTAACATTACTTCATCCATTTCTAAAATGGGGGAAAAAACAGGTCTTAATGACTTTTTAACAATATTACCATTGTTAAAACTAAGAGCTAATAGAATTTAATGGTAATTATTAATTTTGACACTAGAGAGAGCCAACCACTATGAGATTTTATATACAGTTGTTTTATTCATGCATAAATATCTTTTTGGATGTTTTTTATGTATTTATTTATTTATTGATTTATTTATTTACAAAAGAAAGGTAAAATATAGATGTATTTGGTATATTTATTTAAGCTTTTTTAATTCAACTTATTAAATAGAGAAGCATTGAGTAGTAAGGGAAACACATAAAATGTTGAATCATTAATATTTATGAGCCTAGAGAGTATACTGGTTTGCCCATTTAAATGTTTTATACAACATGTCATTGGTTAATTAATTTAATTTAGGTATTTAAGGGATGAATGGTTTTAAATTTATGTATCTGACGAAGTCCAAGTTTTGAGGACGAAAACGCGTACTTGCTGTGTGATTTAAAAGCGTTTATGCTTTAGTGCTGTTGACAATAAACTGAGTGGATCTAATCTTTGGGTTTCCTGTTTTTGGCTCGCTGCACTCATTTTGGGTTTCTTGGTACATTTGGAGTGCTTTCACTTGGTTTTTAATACTTTTCTAAAATGTACCTACATTGATTGCATCTGTCACACTTGTAAGTACCCTTCCTGTTTTACTTTTTGTTGTTATATTTGGTACTACCTCTTTCAAATCTTTCTTTTAAATTCAAATCTCTCTTTCTAATAAATTGTGGCACATCAGGGATCAAACTTCTTGTTTCTTCCTGTATTTTCAAAATATTCCAATGTTTTCTAATGATCCTCTCCACCTCAGAAGAATTACTAGAGAAAGTGTGGATAAAAGCATTGTCATATTCAACATGAGTGTGGTTGTTGGTAATTTCTGTATCACCACCTTTCCCTAACAGTGGAAAATACTTGATGTGCCTATCACAAATAACCTCCTCTATCAAAGTTTCCACCAGATCAATAGGATATTCCCTCTGTACAAACAATTCCTTAATGAAGTCTAATTTGTGGTGAAACACCCTGTCCTCAGTTCACATCCTCATGGCTCTAATCATCTGCCCCTTCACTATACCCTTTTTCTGGAAGTGTGGATGACCACTCCCAAAATGTAGATATGAGTTAGAGAATGTATGTTTCCTGAATATTCTAGACTGGAAACTATTGTTTATTGGATCTTTATATAGTGCTACATCCAAATAGTTGATTTCCTTTAGAGAGACTGTGTAGGTAAATCTCAAAAAGGTGGGTGTATTGTTAATGTAAGTCAAGAAGGCAGTCAATTCATCCAAGGACCCCTCCCAAAGAATAGGAATTGGTGTATTTTGTGGATTTTACTACAACAGTTATTTTTGTGTGGTGTACTTGGCTGCTTTTATTCATGTCTGTGGCTGGGCTGTGCTGAGTCGAACGGACTACACAGTATAATAAAATTTGCTTTGGAAGCTGTGGAGTCTATGTTTTCATGCATATTACAATGTGTCCGTCAGATAAAGGAGAGAGTAGACTTCCACAAAATGCATGCATATGTGTAAATGTCCATTACTAATAAGGAGGTTTTCCCCATATGAAGTTGTATGGCTACAAACAAACCAGCCCTGGTGAGCTACACCTATGGACAGAATCAACATATATCCATAGTTACTGCACCATAACCTGTAACATCTGATGTATGTTTGCTGAGACCAACGACTTATAGGGTTGTCCCCAACTTGTATATTTAATGACTGATTTACGGATATTCTGTGATGGTTAATCATATAGTAGTAATTGTGATGTCATTAAATATGGGATATAGGCCACATTAAGATGGCTTAGCATGTACATTGTTGTAGTTATATCCAGTCATGACTGCATAACAAGCAATTTTCATAAACCAATATGCTGGCTTGCTTCTGTATAAATTTCAGTAGTTGCATTGCTTTCCAAATCATGATGGTCATATTTGTGCAACTGTCTGTTACTGACTGCAATAATATCTGAGATGCATCCTACATTCTTGAGGTAGACTTGGTAGGTGTCTTCAGATGTGCATGTAACTGTGGCAATCCTATTGTTGCAGTGCTGGAATTGTGGCACATTGGTTATGTGTCTGGCCCTTACTTATCATAATATTCACTGATGTGGCTTCAGTCCTCCCCCCTCTGCATACATAACCTATCCAAACATGTGGGAATGAATGAAAGCTGTGCACATACTACATTCCCAACACCATTATTTTCACTTTTTTTGCCATGAATAGCAAAAAGAAACAGGCCGTAGGAAAAAAGGAAACAGGTTGGACTCATCAGATTCAGACCTCTGGAGGGCTCACTTACTTTAATCTGTCCAGCAGTAGAGTCAGAATCCTCTCTGGGCACTGGGCAGCTGAACTCTGGCAGAAGGACAGGGCAGTAGGGGCAGTACTAAATTACTAGCCTGCTCTTCTTGGTCAGTATTCTTGGCTGTGGAGCAGACCACGTGGATATAAAATATTTGTGTGCACTGCTGACTGAATTTGCCCACTGATTTGTTTTTATTTCTTTGATCATTGCTCTTCTTCTCTCAGACATTAATACAAGGACATTAAATAAGGTACATTAAAGTACCAATCAATTATAAATCTGATGCCGCCTGAATTTTGATGCCATTACCAAATTGGGGGGGGGGGCAGATCGAACAGACCAAATGAATGGGGATAGGGACAGGGTGGGGGGGACAAGAAGAGAAAGAGGTGGTAAACAATTCAATTATACAAGTGTAAGTGCATTTCTGACAGGTTCAAAAATGGATAATGACTCTTCCTACCTATCCTGAAGTGAAGAAACCATTGCCAATCAGGCAAGTTGATCAGTTACTGGGTGTGGAGATGTGAAAGTGTTACAGTAGAGAAAATAGTAGTTTAAGTGGTGATGGGTCTGATGGAGAAAACAGAACAAGATTTCTTTTTTGTCCTTTTTTACAATTTTCAGGCCCTCTAGGCAGCACTGTGCCCTAAGCAGCTGTCTAGGTTGCCTTGTTCTGGATCCAGCCCCATAGAACACCAGTGATTTATGATAGTAATGATGGCTTGTTACATATACAGGCAGAGCTGAATGATTTGTGCACCATTTGCGTCATAAGTGTCTCCATATCCTGTTAGTGTGATCCACTGCTGTCATGTGCCTCTGCGTCCTGTTATGAATGTAGATTATACTCACATGTTGGTGTTTTGTGACATCTTATAATACAGGATCCACTTTACATTGGATGACACACTCTCCAATAAAGGGAGGATGTACCTGGTAAAGCAGTCTACATGGTTGTTACATTTTACTACTGATAATTACAGCTGTGCCTTTCATGGCTAATGTGGCCTTGTTCACCTGCATAGGACACCTGCAATCTAAACGTCATCACTGCTCATCTGGTATGTGTATATCTTATTTGCTGTGCATTATACCTCTGGTGGAATGCTACGTGATGCCTTGTATGTCTTTAATACTGAGCTGTGTACATTTATCTTTTCTCATGACAGTGGTACCTCAACCCTCACCACCATCAGTGGAGTCAGAGGAGGACTTTGAGTAGTTGTAGTGACATTATCTGTCATATTTGTTTCATTTGTAACTGACATGGCATATCTATGTTATATAGGGTTATTGTCACAATGATCTGGTAAATTTATATCATCTTTAGCATTGTAGTTATATAGTTGTCCCAGATTTCAGTACTATGCTGTATCATTTGACTTCTATGAATGTATGTGATGTGTCATCTGTCTCTATTTGTAGCACATCTACTACCTGCCTCCTCCAATAGCCTGTCCACTGATCCTGAGGTGGGATGTGATGTGCATCACTGCGATAGTATGGCCCATGGCACACAGATCACTGCACAGGGTTCATTGTCAGGAAGGGGAAAGCCATGTAGTTCATGATGTAGCCTCTGATAGGGGAATAATGTGGCTGGCCATCATGATGATGTGGGGACATCACCTAATAGAGATGATGATCACCATGACCCACAGTCCCATGTAGAGTCTGATAATGATGGTGACTCTTCCCCAAGATGGACCAATATTGTCCATCAGACTACACATGGAAGTGCAGTTGATGTGCATGGGTTTATGTCAGAGGGTCTCTACTTACTATTGCAGGCACATACATTTTCAAAGCAACATGACAGCTCTGATCTGCATACACTTGCCCATGCCATCAGTCATGTAGCATAGCATACATGAAGGTGAGAAGCACAGACATGGAGAGGGCATGGCATCACCAAATGTACAGCATGACTGTGTGGTATCTGTTGCATGCTCTAGTGAAGTGCTACAGCAGTGCCATAGTACAAACAGGATGTTATGTGCCCTAGCTGTACTGAGCAAATTACCTCCTTAGGTTCATAGGTTCATATGCGGTTACTAGGCTATTGGCCCTATGGCCTTTTTAAGTCTGGCCATATTATACCCTTGTTCTATTATTGACCAAGTTGCATGGTCTAGTCTCACCACCTCCAGTGATGAGAGGCAGACCTCCTCTCATCAGAGCTACACAAGGCCTTTGGACATCAATGTCTGTGCAGCAATGTGCATACACATCTGCTGTTGGTCATTCAATCGTATGCTCAGCAGTCACATCCAGACAGATACACTGCACTACTGCCCTACCCACACGGTGTCCCAAAATTCTAGTGTTGTCACATCCAGCTCCTTGACACAACACCATGGAATGATTATTTCTTGATGTGGCAGGAGCATCCAAGACCCCAGTGTGAGCCATCAGAGTGGGTACCCTAGGCTGTGTTAGAGTAACACTGATGGTTAATCCAGTGTGCATCCTGTAGTGTCATTCTGACATTGTGGCAATGATGACTGCTGTGCTGATCATTGACTAATCAGTCTGTAGATGTTTTTTGAAATCTGATGCCACAAAATCTATATTATCATTTTTCTAACCTAGGTGACAAGCTTCACGTTATGATCTGTTATACTTATTTATCATTATTATATGTTATTATAGATACTGATGATAGTGATGCTCTATACATCTATGTTTGCATTTCTTACTAGCTGACATATATCACATATTTACATGGTTAGCAACATGTTATCTTAATCATCCAGCACTGATTGCTACATCACACATTTCCTTGTTGTCTGTCTTTCCTGCATGCATAGGTGTGCCTCTGTATACATGCTTGTGTTACTTATAGCATTTTAATATGGTACTGCAAATGCCTCACTCTCAGCACTCATTGTACTTATATGGACCTATTTCCATTTTGTATCCCTAAGATAATGTAGTTTCCATGTGGCCTTTCCATATCACACTGATTCCACAGATACATGTACATATACCTATGATGCAGTACCCCAAATATTGCTGTATGTTCCATGGCTGCTGAGCAGTTACTTTCATTGATGCTCTGCAAGACTGAACATATACTTGCTTCTAACTGAGTCTTGTTGCAGCAAAAACCTGTGCATTAAAGCATTGCCTTATGTATGATATTCCATGTCAGGCACAGGATGTGAGGCTTGTTATTTATTTATTTTTTTGGCTTGTCCCTCGGATGGTTGCAGTTACTCATGCTATTGTATGCCATTTACTACATTGTAACTCAGTGCATCAATATTACTGTGTGGCCCCTGCTTTTAAGTAATGTTTGTGTAATGTTTGTGCTGATACATTCCCATACAATACCTGGACCTAGATTTCTTGTGGTACTGGCTATTGTATAGATACTTTCTCCATGGTAATTATGTATATGATGATATACTATCTGTACAATGACACTTTCTGTTGTGCACACCTCCTGTGTGCCACATATCTTCCTGTGAGATCCTCTTTGGTGATGTATCTTACAAAAACACTTCCTGTGGTGATGTTTCCTCTGTATACATCCAGTTGTGTTCCTTGCTGAGTATTTTGTATATGTTTTCACAGGTGTATCATATGCTTTCTGTTGTGTATGATGTTCAATGTGGACAATAATGGTTTCTTTCCATTAGTCATGCTCTGTGCTGCTGTTGTGGGACAACACATGAACATCACTGTTTAGTTTGTGTACATTTGTACGTGTGGTTTGTCATGACTGAAAGGTATGTGTGAGATGTTGCCATGTTGCCTGAGCTAGGAAATTTAAACTGCATCCTCCATCATCCACACCTATTTCTTCTCATCCTTGTGTCCTACTGATCATTCTGTGACAGCTCTGATAGCTCAACATTAGACACCTGGGGTGTTGGGGTAGTTCACCCATTCCTGTAGCTGGCAGGCCACCGTATTTTTATGTTATCATGTTGGGAAGTATGGCACACACAGTGACCATCTGTAATGACTTATTTGTTGTGTATTTTAGTGCATCCCAGATGTGTCCAGACATCCAAATCTTGCTTTCAGCATGCCAAACACTCACTAAATGGTGTTTCAGCTTGTGGTGTGTACTCTGTTGTTTGCATCCTTGGCAGGGATGGATGGGGATCTGTATGGTGTCATTAGCCAAGGTTCAAGTGAATAACTGCAGTCACCTGTTTTCAGAGGGATTAGAAGGAATATTTGTTCATCTGGCTTCCTGTGGTAATGTCTGGCTACTGCATACTGTATAGTGGTGGTCATGTACTTACATAGTTGGTGCCCCTCTGGTATTTCACCATTTTCGAAAGCAGACATCAGGGCACTTTCCCTCCATATTACTGCATCATGCCCACTATCAGGGTGTGTTGCCTTGGGAGGTTGGCATAGAGGTTAAGGTGTTTACCTTATAAACAAAAGGTCCAGGGTTTGATTGTCACATAGGTTAATTGGCTAGCCTTAAAATGGCCCACAAGGGCAGTTAGCATAATACTAATCTATGAACCTATGAACCTAGTAATGAGGCCATCTGCAGGGCACACAATCTGACAACTGAGCAATAGCCCACCCCTTTTTATTGATGTATCATTAGCATCAAGTACAGCTGGGGGTTGGATTGGGACATCCACTATTGCACCAAGGACATGGGGAAGTTGGCTGTGGCATAGAGTTGCTACATGACAATTCTGCACTCCATGGCTGTTGTTGAAAAGTGAATATATTCATCCACTTTAGTACACATTGCTGCCCAGCACTGTGCAAAAATGTGACTGACAGCTGTCTGGGACACTTTTACAGCATCACCCATATGCCTCTGAAATATCCCAAATGTCAGTATACCTAGAGATGGGTACACTTTTGTTTCTACTGGTATTGGGTTACCCTGCAAACTGCAAGCACACATGTGGGGTGCACTCATCCTGCACACAGCCTACACCAGCTCTCTGTCTAATCTGTATCTATATATTATTCCTTGTTCAAAGAGCTGGCTTAACTGTAGCCTGGCTCTGCACCTGTCTGGCTGTCTTTTGAGATACCTTTGCAGATCATTCTGTATTATGGCTTGCAGTACCCCAGCCTGCTGTAATGCACTAAATGCTGGCTGATTTTTTTTTCAGTTAGATTTGTGGAATCCACTGGATTTCCTAGTAATCTGTAACATGTAGTAGCATTAAAGTTAAGCATACATTGCCTTTGCCGAGTGCTTTCAGAAAATTGTCTTTGAAGTATTGTGTTGGATTTAAACTGTGTTGGGTGTACCTGTTGTGTTTTGAAATCCAGCGGTTGTGCACAGAGTCTATTATCCTCAGCTGAATAAATAATTATTTGATCTTATTTTAGCATATGCTATGAAATCCCGTTCCTCACTGAGATCTTCCTTCAGTATGCTGTGCTATCTGCAACTTTCTTTTGGAATCCAGCCCTATAAATATCATTAGATAACATGAATTAGTCACTGAATTAATCTGAAATATATATGTTTTTAATTTATTCATAATTTAGTAATTCATGCATGTATTTAGCATGTATTTACTATTTATGTATGCATGTATGTATGTATGTATGTTTGCTTATCAGGGTAGTACACTGATCACAATAGACTATTTGCAAGCAGAATCAGAGTTTGTTAATAGTGAAATGCAACTACAGGGAGGTTAGTAAAAAAAAAATTATAGGATAAAAAAATGAGGGAGGGAAGCCAATGTCTATTGAATGATAAATGTATGTATATAGAGCACATAACATGGAATTCTAAGGCTTAATGGAAAGCAGTTTTATACCAGCAATAAAACACATACAGTTTGGAAGGAATACGGGTTAACCAGTGGAATGAAACAGCAATAGAGCCAATGAAAGCACAACAGGTTCATGTTACCAGAGGTTTAAGGTAACCGTTTGATATTTGGAGACTGAATGAGTATAAAGCAAGACTTGTATACACCAAGTCTGAGATCTCTGTGCCTTGGAGTTTTCCCTTTCCTCTCAGGTAGTGCTATCTCAGAGTGGGTATACATAGGTTTGTGGATGTTATTGGGGGTCTTCTCCCTTTGCAAATACAACAGGAGAACAACAATTTTCAACATTCAGTCTTTTCCTGCATTTTCGTATCTTTTTTTTTATTTATTTATTTATTTATTTTATTTTGTATTTCCATGGCTTGCAGTTACAAGTCACGGAATTACCAGTGAGTCATTACCAGTGAAGGTTTCAACTTGCAGTCACATTTTATCAGCCTACATTAGTCAGTTTTTCACTACTTCCTGAACTTATGAAATTGTTAGTATTTTTTTATGTCATTAGGTTTCTTGTTCCAGCAGTAGACTCAGGACCAACTTTTACAGTGGGCCTTTTCTGTGAAACCTAAAGTATAACTCGGTCCTAAATACTAAATTTCATATTCCATGTTTCGATTCATAAGAATATCTTAAATTAGGGGGCAATCATTTTCGCAGAACAGTCTGAAAGGGAGGAATTGAGAAGTAACAAAGCTCTAGTTGTGGTGGAAAACCATAAGCTTTTGCCATGCTTTGTTGGTGGTGTCCATAAGAGAGTGACAGGAAAATAAGGCATAGATTTTTTCACTGTTTGGGGGGCAATCACAGGTAATGAATATTCAAGAATAGAAAACAGAATATTAATGGCAATGGCTCTCTTTGCTATTTTGTAGCAGACTTTTAACTAACTTATAATTTTGACAATAACTAAATTATTTACCAGAAAAGAACTCAGCTGCTGCAAAAACTAAAACAAACTTTTCTTTGTTACCACATAAGGGGTCTAATAAGCATTTTCATATGTGAGGATATACAACCAAATCCGGGATCAATTTTCTACGATGTACAACATAAAAACAAACAAAATATAATAGAAAATGTGCCCGGAGACTAAAGACATACCCCAGGTTTTACTAATCTTCCGTATAAGACTAGATTAGTCTTACACGGAAGCGCCAGTCTAAGAGTATGATGGCAGTGCACCATGCATATTAATGAGGGTGCGCTGCCTCAACTCTAAAGCTTACATGGAGCGTGGACGATTGTAGGGGGCGTGTCAGACTGCCAAGCAGTCCAAAAATCCATGCCCCTGCAATGAAGAAACGCCGCAATTTCAAGTTACATGAGCGAGTCTGCTCACATGTGTACAATATAACACTACACTCCCCATATGTTAAACAACTGACAAAATTAAAAATAAAAAGAGTTTTTTTATTTTTTTTTATTTCATCCGATATAGTTGCCCGTATTTGCACATGTTTGCGCGGGTTTGCCCATTGCCTAGCTACAGTTAGCAGCTTAGACACCAGAAGAGGATAATAAGAAAAATATATGCAAATTAAGCAAAATAGCGATAGTGTAGTGTTTAGAGCCTTCACACAAAGAGGAAGCATTCCCGGTTCGAGTCCCACTATTGCACGTTCCATTTTCTGTTGGAAATCTGTATACAAAAATATTTCCTGACATTTTTTATGTATAGGTTTTGTAAAAAACATTGAAATGTTAAATATAGTAGTGAACGAATTATATATATGAAGGTGAAATTGTTATGCATTCTGAGGCATAAGTACCCTATTTTAAGCAATATGAAGTACTGCTAAGCACGTTTTACCAATATTGAGCATATTTAAATCCAATTGCTCACAGCTGTGCACCGCGCTAACCAACACAACCACAACGTATTTGCACGTAGCTGTGCACCGTGCTAACCAGCGCAACACTGGGCAATGTCGAGCGATGTTGAGCAAAGTCGAGCTACGTCGAGCAACGTGGAGCAACACTGGGCAAAGTCGGGCAAAGTTGAGCAAAGTTGGTTAAACATGGCCACACCTCCTTTACTGTACCTTAACCAGTCAGGTCTGCCCAGTAGGAAAATAAAAAGCAGTGACAGGGCTCAATCTCAGGATACTGTGCACTATAGTCACAGTACTTAACTACTAAGCCATGACAGCATTTCATAAACAGGCACTTTCAACAGATACATATCTATTAAAGGAATTTTAAACATTGCCAACATCAGCTAAGCAGGCGTGCCTACAGCTGAGTTTTTCCAAAAGTGGCCAATCACAAATAAGTGCAGGAAATGAGGCATATTTAAGCTCCACAGGTGGGAATACTTGCTATAACTGGTTGTAGCTTCCTTCTGCAGTCAGCATGGCCGGTGTTGGAGAAGGAACTCAATTTAGAGCACAACGCTGGGACATTGAGGAATCCAAAGTAATGGTTTAGCTCCTTGTCCACTGTCATGAGGAAAGACTCCTGAGGGGCCAGTACCAGGGTACCCAATATAAAACAGAGGCCTGGAACAGTCTTGCTCGTGATCTCACCAGTGCCACTGGTGTTCCTCGGACTGGTGAGCAGGTCTGGCACCATTATTCTGACCTGAAGCAACATAGGGAGGATCAACTGGACCAGTGGATCCAGGAATCCCATGCGATGCCTAATGCCCCAGTACTGAGTAAGTAGCCATTGTATTAAGTAGTTAAGAATTGCTATGCTTGTCTATATTATGGATAGGTGTGTCTCAATATCACTGCATTTACTTCACAGCTGCAGGTATCTGGGTTATGAACTGGCAAGCCCATGAAGATAGGCTGCAAAGGCTGCGTCATCAGGCAGATTAGTGATTATTCTGCATGTACTGTTATATAAAATAAATGACAGAGCCTTCAAAAAGTGTTTTAACACAATAAATAAAGGTGTAATAATCCTTTAATGAATGTATAATTCCCAGAGTGCGTCTGTGTCATTTTCTTTGATATGTTGCTGTACTGTTGCATTCTACAAATAGTAGTGTTGTATTAAGCAGTGTCAATCCACACTTCGGTAGGCCCATATAATGTGGATGAAGGGAGTGCCAGTAGCTTTTATGCATATTTACAGCCCTCAACTGTTGGTTCATGCCCAGCATGTACAGGTTAATCTGGCACATGAGTAGCTTGATATTGTGTTCCCCAGAAATGTCAGTGTGCTGCCAGAAATGTAGGGAGCTGTTAACATATAACTGATACTTTCACCTGAACATATCTAGATAATTATATGAAAGTAGATCTGTCAGTGTACCATCTTAGCAGTAGTGTGTGTGAACAACTCTCAAAATGTGTTGCAGTAACATCTGCATTTTGGACAATTTGTATGTAAGCTACAGCTCATGTATATAATGATCTAGCAAAATCCAGTTGCACAATATAAAGACATTGGGTAGTGTAATAATACATGTAAGGGACATATAACTGCAGTTAATAGGAATGTAGTGAAAACTAGAAGGATATAAGTTGTTAATTGAGCTATCTTTTTCCACCCTACTGTATGTGCATAAAAAATGCAATACACATCTCAATTGGTATGTTTAATCTCAAAACATTTGTTGGGACATATGTCCTATTGGTTTATAAATATTTGCATTTATTTCTATGCATGTGCCCTGTTAAAATACCACAATATTGGTGGCCTGTTGCCATCACTTCAACCTGCATGCTGTTGTAATGTCCACTATTATTCCATGTATGCATGTGTTATGCTTGCTTTTCAACTGTTGAAAATCTGGTGTGTTGGGTTAATGGGAATACTTCTGCATGCTGTTATAACTAATTGGGAATGCTGTTGACTGTTACTAACCCATATCTTTATTAAACTCTCCAAAACATAGTTCGTATGGGAAGGCCAGTCCCAGCGGACCCACCTGTCCCAACTCAGCTGGCCATGGCACCTGGCACCATCAGATCTGGTGCCCAGCCTGAGACCTCCTCCTCCATTGGCCCTGTGCCAACTTCAGGTGGAAGCACTGCAGGGGATGGGGCTCAGCCCCCCATGCAAGCATGGGTGGAGGAGGGCCACCTATCACCCTTCGAACGGTCCAGGCTGTGGTGTGTAGAGAAATTGAACGTTCTGTTGCAGAACCTCTATGCCAGCTTAAGGCCCGAGTGGCGCAACTCCTGGGTCAGCCTACTCCTCCTACACAGCCCCCAGCACAGCCACCCTCTGGGCCGTGAAGGTGCAGTGGTGACTGGCCATGGGTGGGGACCTCAGTCCCACTGTTTCCATCTGGGGGCTCATGGGCTTGTGATTTCTAAACATCCCTCCCCATCAAAGGTGTTCACCCACCACATGTGTCATAAACCTCCCCTGTATGCATCTTGTTTGTCTTGTCTGTTTACCTCCCCAGCCTACCTTCCCAAATATACCTGCTTCCCCTACCTCACATTCCACTCTCACCTCAAAAAAAAGGGGCAATCTGCTCCCAAAAAAAAATGTATGCCCCATACATAGCTGTCCATTTTGCAGACATGTCCACTGGACACATGAAATGTTATTTAATTGGCATTACAACATACTTTGTTGTCCTCAGTCCTCTTTCAGGGGTTGAAGGGTTCATATCTACCTCCAAATTTATTGCATATGCACAGCTGTTGCTGTTGAAGAAATGGGCAGCTATGGACCTTCCCTACACCTGTCCTGCATATCCCGAGCTATTTTCCATACTGTCTTTCCCTCTTTGTGCCCCTTTTTCACCACTTTCCTATCTCCCCATTTTTCTTTTCTTTCAAAGAAATGAGTGCGGGGGTTAGCGGGAGTAAGCACTATTAAGCAGTAGTTAGCGGGTTTGCGTGAGTTTGTGCTTGTTTGCACTTGGCTAAGCAATGCGCAGCAATGCACAAACCTGCTTACAACTGCTTAAAAGTGCCTTAGTCACTCTGTATGTGAGGGCCATTATTCTGCTCAGGAGCAAAATAAAACACCTCTGTAAGTCTTGAACCCCGGACCTTACATGCACTACACAACATGAAGTACCACTAAGCCACGGTAGATATACATCAAGTTGGTGCTTAAATAAATATATCATGCATCAGAATGAGTGAATGTAAAGGAAAAATAAGAATACCATACCACACAATTTGTTCTGTGGGTGTTGACCAACGGTTGTTGTGGGATTACATTACATGACTGTGATAAGAGAAGCAGCCATTCTAGCAGGAAATAATGTTACACCATCACTTTACAACCCCACACAGTATCACAGCAGGACAAACACTGGCATATCTGTTTAGTGCAGAGGCCATACCTCCCAACTGTCCCTAATTTTCAGGGATGTCCCTGATTTTTAATTTTGAAACAAATTTTAGCTCTGTCCCTCTGAATCCCTTTGAAAACTACTGAGTTTGGCCAGAAAGGTGGTGAATTACACTTAATGAATAATGGCAATAATTAAGAGTTAGACACTTCTTTTACTTCAGAAAAGGTGTATTAATTAATATGCTCTGATTCTCTCAATGTCTCATCTTAATGGCACTAATATTTTAAAGGTGTCCCTGATTGTCCCTGACTTTTGCTTGACTTTTCCATGAGTCTGTTCAAATATGTACCTGAGTGGTTGAGAGGTCTGGCAGAGGCAGAAACACAGAGGCATATCAGCCTTTCTGCTGTTACACACTGTGCAAGTAGCTTTGGAAGGAGTTTCGGAAGCATACCCTTATGTAGGAATACAACACTGAAATACAAATGGATGTAGCCATGCACTGGTAGCAACCAACTGTAACAATGCCATTGCTCTATTTCTGAAAAGATCTGTGTGGTGCACAGACAAAAAATAACAGGCTATTCTCTGGCTATCATGTGGATAGGTCCACAACTGGGAGTTACATAGACAGACTACTTGCCTTGATAAACTAACATGTACACAGCAACCCTGTAAGTCCAGCAAGATAAAATCCACACAATAATACTTACACTCTCTGTACTTCTGCAACCCTACCCAAATGTAGAATATACCTGTGTGTGCAGGGTCTACCAAGGATGTAGGTAAGCATACTCACTGTACTGAAATGTGTCCAGTTTTTCTGAGCAGCTTGTGCTAATGTCAACACTAAAAAAGCACAAACTGTTTAGAACTGAGTAAATGAATATTCACAGTATAGCATTTCACAAACAATTCTTGTGCCAAAGGAATACATCTCAATAATAAAGGAATACATCTTAATATGGCAGTTAATTGTAACAGTTGAAAAGAAAGTACATCTTTCCATGTATCTTGGGGTAGCATTTTGAGGGGTGAGTACATTTCTACACTGACAAGTGAGTACTGGAAGCAGCAACATTAGGTCTGAGTACAAAATGTAAATCTCTGGCTACACCCCTGGCTTCTGATATAAGAACTATACCAACCTTCTGTCTTAAACAATGATGTCCGCAGCAAACAAGGATGATCTCCATCTTGGAAAGCTGAAAGGGCCACACCTACCTGAGTTAGCAATTTATAGTACTGGGTTGCTATGACAGTGATTACTGCAATTACTACACAGCAGGCTGCTGCAATTAGCAAATGGTGGCCACTAATTGGTGCAGAGGCCATCACATGCTCATGTGCAAATTCCTACAAAAAGCAGGCTGCAATCTCTGCCAACAAACTCAATCACTCTATTGCAGAGACTGACAGAGAGAGAGACAGAGAGAGAGAGAGAGAGAGACAGAGAAAAGGAAAAAGAAATATTACCAAATCATACAAAGGAAAGGTATGTGACACATATGTATTTACTGGCATGTAGTAGATGTTATTGAAGAATAGTCTACATAATGTGAACCATTCATATGTGGCAGCAGTACTTTTTTATGCACAGATGTTCTGCTTAACTACTGCTATGGACAATACTGTGTGTACCTGTGGTCAGTGGGACATACCTGTGAAATGTGTAGCTCAGCATTAAATGTCAAAGATCTGATCCATGTTATCTGTATTCTGTACAGTAGTGTGGCCAATGGCTGTTGGGGGGATTAGCGCTGACATTATATAAACATGGGTGTGACAGAACAACACATGCATGATAGTCATATTAAAGTGTAGCTTAGCATTGGCAACTGCTGTAGCAGTCTAGTATGCTTATCTAGCATCTGTTGCCATATATACCCCCCTAATGTTAGTGTGTGTTCATATGTGACACCTGTTTGTATTGCAGCAAGGCCCAACAGTTCAGCTGTGAGGTCCAGGGACTTACAACAGTGTAGATCTTGTGTGTGTATGCCACACACATACAGAGAAATATATATGTGTCATATGTATTCACATCTGTATATGTGCATAGAGCAGGGGACATATTGCAACTGTTTGTGAAGGGGGGAGATATATATGTTGTTGAAGGTTAGTATGCACATATTTGTATTTAGGTTGTAGTGTGTGACAAACAAGACAGCATACAGTGCTGGTATATGACATGTGGTGGTTAAACACTGTGGGTGGTTTGTTCAGTTTGCAATGTTGAAGCCAGTAAGGCCTGCTAAAGCTACCTGGGCTGTGAACACCTTCAATGCATTTATCTCAAGACTGTGCAATTTTATTACATTACTGTACACCTTACATCCTTTGTATAATTGATATTCTCATTATGAAAGGTGAAATGTATATGTGCCTACATATACATGTATATGCAGACCAATGGATGTGTATATGTGCATATATCTATATATATATATATATATATATATATATATATATATATATATATATATATCGTTATATACACTCATACACACCTACATCTACTTGTTGCAATAGATTCTCTGTACTGTTGACTGACTGTGATGGTCAATATGTTTGTGAATACGTCAAAGATATGTATCTGTGGGATAGCTTAGTGGGAAACTGTTTATGTCATGGTATTATGGGTCCTTGCTTTGATCCTAGCAAAAACTGTGTATTCTGTTGCTAGGCAGAACAAGTGCTTTTGCATACATTGTGATTAAGCCCCTTGTTTTAACTAGGGTGTGTCATTGGAGGCTAAAGCACTGCATTTATGATTATTGATTGGTACCGATGTTAAATGCAAATCCTGTGTGTACTGTAGTAAAACTTGAAGCTCTGGGCCTGTACAGCAAAGTATGGTGTATGTCCACATTGCTTGCATCCACTGTTTTGTGTGGTCCCTGTATTCATCACAGATTACATTTCTCAAGATTAAGGTTGTGTAAGTACTGACACACAGTACTGTATAGTACACACTGAAAGCTTATCTGGGTTGTCATACCTTTGTGTCCTGTAATTATGTCTGATGTGTGTGTGGGTATGTCTGTAACATGTCCTTTGACATATGTGTGGTAAAATATATAACTGCCTATCTAGCAACATTCATAGTGTACTACAGCAGTATGCAACCTATATTCCCAATTGTGCACATATTCTGGCCGCAGGTTTGCCATTAACAAGTTGTGTGGTATAATAGTAATACATTTACTGAACCTTACACTGATTGTGATGGATGATATATTTCTTTACACATCAGCTTGATGTATATCTGCTGTGGCTAGGTGGTGCATCATTTTGCATACAGTGTGCCAGGTACTCTTGTATAGTCTTATATAGTTCATAGGTTCATAGGTTCATACTAGGCTATCTGCCCTAGGGCATTTATAAGCCTAGCCAGAGTATGTTTGGCTTTTGCCACCCATTTTAAATTAATTTTTGCTATGCCCTTTTTCGAGGTTAGTATACTGTGCCTCTGTCTAACAGTGACACACAAGTGATACCCGGGGTAAACCTATGATCTCCCATCCACTCATCAAGATTCCTCTTGAAGAGAGTCAATGAGGGACTCTGCCTAACTTGGACTGGGATTTTATTCCAGAGTGAAGGGAGCCTCTGGGTTATGAATCTGTCTCTCCAGCATGTCCTATTTATTTCAGTGCTGAGGTTCAAGTCTCTTGAGCGTGTAGCTTGATGGGATTTGGATTTTTTGAGGTGCAGTATGTCCCTTAATTCCGGGTTGAACATGGCTTTATACGTCAGGCACAGGTCGCCTCTGAGCAGGCGGTATACCACTGAGTAGAGCTGGAGTTTCTTTAACCGGGCAGCATATGGCATCTGTTTGAGCCCTTTGATCCTCTTGGTGAGGTACTTTTGGGGTCTTTCCAGTTGCTGCAGGTGTTTGGTAAGGTACATCCAAAAAGGGGCATTGTACTCGATTATGGGCCTGATGAGGGATGAGTAAAGAGGCATGATGACCTCCCTCAATCTAGATGTGAATCCCTTCATGATTAGGTGGGCTATATAAAATGATTTTCTAACCACTTTGGCCACGTGGTTGTCAAATGAGAGATTGCTATCAACTTGGGTCCCCAGGTCCCTAATTACTTCTTCTGTACTTAATGGATTACCACCTATGTGGTAATTTGTGGGCACTTTGTTTTTGCCAAAGGGGATGACTATACACTTTTGGCATTTAGCTTGAGGCCATGGCTCTGGCACCAGTTGTCTGTTTCTATGAGGCCCTTTTGGAGGATGCTTGTGTCGGCTGGAGAGTTGATTATGGTGCCCAGTTTGCAGTCATCTGTGAACTTGGTCAGTCACAGTCCTTCTGTATTGGCCTGTACCTCTGAGAAATATATACTGAACAAGAGAGGTCCCAGGACTGAGCCTTGTGGGATGCCACTTGTAACTGGTTTGGAGTCTGACATGGCTCCAGCAATTCTAACCATGTGGGTTCTGTCCTTGAGCCAGTTTGCAACCCATCTAGTGACATAGGGGTTTATATTTAAGCTGGTGAGCTTATCTATAATGCCCGAGTGAGGTATTGTATCGAAGGCTTTTGCGAGGTCCAAGTAGGCTGTGTGGACCACCTTCCCTTTGTCAATGGCCTTGGTGACTCTTTCAAAAAAGTCGACCAGGTTTAAGAGGCAGGATCTGCCCTTAACAAAGCCGAACTGGGTAGGATCTAGTGTCTGTAGGTCCCCAATATCTTTATTTATGAGGTCCATGATGATCCTTTCCATAGCTTTGCAGACCAAGCCAGTCAGGCTTATGGGGCGATAGTTTCCAGGGTCCGTTGAGGCACCACCTTTGTGGAGAGGGACCCCTGTTGCTGTATGCCACTCTTTGGGTACATATCCTGTAGTAAGGCTGAGATTGAACAGTAGTTTTATGCTTGGGTTTAGCTCTTCTTGGAGTTCATGGAGGACACAGCCCGGGACACTGTCTGGTCCCACTGATGCTGTGTTTTTGCTTTGGAGAGGGGCTCTTACCTGTGCATCTGAGATGTCAGGGGCAGCACTGCTGGGATAGATATTTGCCCTTTTGGTGGGGAGGGGAGAAGTTTGCGCTGAACCTGTCAGCTAGGATGTTGGCAATGTCTGTGGGTTCGGTGTATTTTTTGTCATTTTGGACTCATTCTGAGCATATCTGGGAATTCCCACCCAGGTTCCTAACATAACTAAAGAAAGCCTTGTGATTATCCATAGTGTCCTGTGCAAATTTTCTCTCGAAGCTGGCCTTAGACGATTTTATGAGTGCCCTTAGTTTTTTGCTAATACTGATCAGAGATGCCTTCCCTTTTGGGATTTTGCTCTATCATGTAGTAGCTTCCTCCTTCTATTGTATAGTTTGTTTATGGCTGGGGTCCACCAGACAGGACGTCTGCCTTTGGAGGATTGGGTCTTGGTTTTATTTGGGATTGCATGATCCATGCATTCCTGAAGGTGTTCATAGAATGCATTTATAAAGGATTCTGCGGTCTGGGCCGTATTTTCCACAGGCCCGGGGGCTTTGAAGGATTCCACCTCAGTTTTGAGGAGTGTGAAATTTGCTTTAGAGAAGTTTTTCACTGTGGTTTTCTGGGCAGCGGATGGGGTGGGGCTGTGAATATCCAGTGAGATCAGTTTATGGTCTGATCTTACCAGTGATGGATACACTTCTGGTCTGGAGCATAGAGTCCCCATGTTGGTGATGATCAGGTCTAGTATGTTTTCCCCTCTTGTGGGAGAGGTAACAAGTTGTTCCACAGCATTTGAGTTTATGAATTCTAGGAATCTTTGGGCTAGGGTGTTGGAGCTAGAGTAATGCTCCCAGTCTATGTTTGGGTAGTTGAAGTCGCCCAATATAATGGTGTTTGGAGAGACCTTCATATTTTCCAGTGTTCTCAGGAAGGCCGAGTGGGGTTCCTGGGTTTGGGAGGGTGGTCTGTAGCAGGCTATAAACTGGAAGGCAGTTTTACCCACTGTTAGTTGCACATGGATAATCTCTGATGCTTCGTGCTTTGCCACCAACCTGGAGGTGTGGGTATCTTTGATGAATATAGATACTCCCCCTCCTTTTGTGGTTCGGTCCAAGTTTTGGGGCCGAAAAGCATGGTATGAGGTATAACCTGGTAGTGCTGGGGTGCTCTCGGGAGCCCTGAACCAGGTTTCTGTTACTGCACAGATATCGATGTTCTCCATGCTAAGGAGAGTTTTGAGTGTGTGCATCTTGAGGTTTAGACTTCTGGTGTTGAGTAACATTACTCTTAGTTTCTTATCCCTTGTGATACCTATGGAGGTGGGTTTGTCTTTTGAGCCTTGCCTAAAAAAGGCACTATGGGGGTAGCAAGAGCCTTTGCCAATATCCGAAAGCCCAGGGTGACAGGTGCAAGCCGTCCCTAGCGAAACATGGCTTGTCGAGCATATCATCCCAGGCTGACAGGCATTGGATCCCCTTTGAATAACACCAGTACTTAAGCCAATTGTTGAAATTGATAATTTTGTCTTCATATTGCGGCATCATTCTTGGTGAGGGTAAGATGCTACTCAAGGTCAGGGTCATACCAGCCTGGGCTACATGCTCAGAGAGCTCCTCTATGTCTCTTTTCATGTAGTCCAGGGAGGTACGTCTCAGGTCATTCACACCAGCATGGACAATGACTGAGTCATATTTGTACTTGCCTTGGAGTGACCTGAATGCTTGTGTTATGTGACAGATCCTAACGCCCGACAGGCTGCTCACCGTGACCTTCTCCTTGTTCAGCCTGGTGAGCGGGACGTCAGTGTGCCTGATGATAGAGTCACCTATTACAAGTGTATCAGGTGTGTTGTTTAGCCTTAAGGGCTGTGACTGTTCGGCACACTGGCTTTGTGAGATATGTGTTGCACGTGTTTTGTTTTGGGGTAGCGGTTGCTTGTGTGTCTGCTTTGGAGGTCTCTGCTGCTTAGGCAGATCTTTATTTAGAGCCTCCGAGTATGTTTTTGTGTGATTATGTGTTTGGTTTGCTGTTGTGGTAGGTCTATGCGAAACTGGAATTGTAGTGAGTGTGGTTTCCTTCTCCTCCTTACTGGTTATGCCAGTACTGTGTTGAGAGAGCTTAGCCTCCAGTTTGGCTATATGTCTGCATCTCTCACATGTGTTGGAATTTGTTGGGAGGAGGAGAGGGTTGTCTGTGTACATGAGGCAGTTGTAACATTGCCTCAAGATTCTAAGATTCAACAGCTGGACCAGAGAGGAGATTGACAACTGACCTTTGGACATGCTAGAATAATATTGGGAATTCCTTTATAATTGAAAACAAGGGGCAATGGGGAGTGAGGGTGTAGTGCTTTTAATTTTTAGTGCTGACTTATATAATTGCTTTAATGAGCAAGTGCCAGGAACTTAAGTGCAATGTGTTACAGGTAACTTAAATGCAAAAATGACAAACAGTAACTTTCTTTCAAGTGAAACAAGGAAATAAGTACAGCAAGCAATGCAGATATCACTAGGGATCCACAGAAGCGCTGAGAAGCTGCGTTTCAGGTGGAATTAGCATTCCAGTGAAATAACAAGCAAACAAACAACAAGCATACAAACAAAGCTAGATTCAGCAGTCCTGGATCTAGTCTATGCTCCAGCAAACAAGGTGTACCAATTTCAGTAAGAAACAGTTCAAATATTCAGGCACTATAAACCTTTAACCAGAAATTCCCAGCTCAGAAGGGCAGAGTCCAGCCTCTCCTCCCACAAGAGTGCAGACCACGAACCTTCTTAATGTAAAATAACTGGCCTGAAGCCCAAGTGCATAAACCAGAACTAATACACTTTAAGAATAACAGACACTGAGCTCTCAATCAGCAGTTCCCAACTTAGAAGGATGAAAGCTACCTGTCCTGCCACCACAGTGCATGCCACAAACCTTCCTAATGTAAAACAACTGGTCTGAAGCCCAAGTGCTTAATCCAAAAGACTTAGAATGATAGCTACACTTTAATCAAGTTACTACCAAGCAGTAATAAATACAATTGAATACTTTAAAGAATGCCTGGATTAGTGCTCAAGTTATACAAACAAAGCTAGATTCAGCAGGCCTGGATCTAGTCTATGCTACAGCAAACAAGGTGTACCAATTTCAGTAAGAAGCAGTTCAGATATGTATGCACTATAAGCCTTTAACCAGAAATTCCCAGCTCAGAAGGGTAGAGTCCAGCCTCTCCTCCCACAAGAGTGCAGACCACGAACCCTCTTAATGTAAAATAACTGGCCTGAAAGCCCAAGTGCTTAAACCAGAATGAATACACTTTTAGAATAACATACACTGAGCCCTCAATCAGCAGTTCCCAACTTAAAAGGATGTAAGCTACCTGTTCTGTCACTACAGTGCAGACCACAAAACCTCTTAATGTAAAACAACTGGTCTGAAGCCCAAGTGTTTAAACTAAAAGGCTTAGAATGAGTTACACCAACCAGTAATAAATACAATTGAGTACTTTTAAGATGATGCAAAAGCAAAATAAAGTAGGAAGAAACACAAGTACAGTAAAAGCAGATGATTTTTTTTTTCAGAAAAGTAGCAAAAGCAGTAGTAAATACAATTCTCATGCAGTGCAAGCTGGCACACTTGAATATGTAGCAATATTAGTCCACACACAGTTTGAAAAAATGTAATTAAATTAAAAAGGATTAAAAGCAAGTGCAGAAAAGATTTATTAGGTAGAATGCGGTAAAGAGATGGGCCTGGGGGAGTGTCTTAGATCAAATCTACAGTGGGGCGGGCACTGAAAAAGCCACCAAATTTAAACTACAACCAAGAACTGGGAGGGGGGGTGGGGAAAAACAGTTTCAACACAGATGTGAGGAATGTGCAAATTATAAAGCCAAAAAATATATACTGTTCTCTATATATTTGCAGAGCAGTAAGACAACAGATATCTAAGCAAACAATTTAGCTCTATAATACAGAATAATACAGAAAAATATACTCAGCTCTATATATTTGCAGATAGTTCTGTAAGGCTGTCTCTCAAACTAAGGTTCCAGTTTGAATGCAGATTGTTATTTTGTTGCTGTGCAGAACATGGTTCATTAGATAGAAAGTGAGCAAGGCACTTTCAAGCAGTTGTGGGGTGAGCAGTGATAAGTGGTAGTTACAGTGTTTCACTCTCAGTTAGCTTATAGGTTGCTATATATATATATATATATATATATATATATATATATATATATATATATGGCAGTTCAGTGATATCTGTACTGTATAATGTTAAATGTGCCATATGACTTGCTCAGACATATTTTTGTATTTATGTCTTCCAGGGATCATGGCCCATCGCAGGAACCCCAGTTACAGTAGTGCTGAAGATGATATCATTACTAGCAGTATGATTCAGCACTACAGTCTCATGTTCTCATGAACCAGCCAGGACCAGCAGGAGTGTACTGCAATGTGTCAAGATGTTGTCCGCAGGGTCAATGAGGTAGGCCTGAATAACCGGACATATGAGCAGGTACTGCAGTGATCTCCTCAAACATGTCCGTCAGCGTGCTGCTGATGTGCATAGACAACAGCTTGCAACAGGAGGTGGTGTTAATATCCACCCCCCCCCTCACCAGAGTGGAGGAGCTGCTCCTGAGCCTGGTGGCACCTGCCCAATAACAACAGCAGCAGACATACAACATGATGGAGGTTGGAGCCACCCAGCAAGCACACATGGAGTATGCAGGTAACATGGCATATATGTAGACTACTGTCATCTGCATTGGTAGGTCATGCATATGTGAGATGTGGAGTGTGTCGTTCAAAGATGTGGAGCCTGTTGTTGTGCAATACTGATCATTTGGAACATAATCTGTTGACCTGTGAATGAAAACTGTTGTACTGTAAGATTGCAAACACACAGTAGCAATGTCACAGTTGTGGCCACTGAAAAACTGTCTCATCTCTATGTAGGTCCCTCTGGGGTGACATCAAGGCAGCGGACAGATGCTGGTGAGTGTGTTCTACATTTATTATTGTAAATAAACAGTGCATGTCATAGTTAAGGTGTAGGCCATGTACACATGTAACACACCTACCCATAATGCATGCTGTGCATGTTTGGTGTAAGAACACACACATCTTACTAATGTTATTAGCTGCCTTAAACACATGCAATACCCAGACCATCTCAAACAAATGTGGCTAGACTGTAGTGACCACTGGGTAGGCACAGTTGATACTCAACATGCACATAACATACACATCTATATCATACACAGAGCATTTTAACATGCTACACATAAAGAATTCCCAAACCCTCTGTAAAGACACGGTCCAGTATCCAAAATCTCATCCACACATTACACATAATATACCTGAGGGGTAGAGGCCTATCATGGGGCATTTAAACACTCTGTAACACACTACACATTCATGTCAGGGAATGCTCCTTATTGGCCTCCTTACAAACTCACATAACAACTGGTTGTGAAATGGTGAATTTAGCCAAGGTAGTACAGTTCCGGCACAGCATGATTAGTGCTGGTTTGGGAAACATTTGTAGTCTTGAGTGACCACCTGATGCTTCATGATGATGGCCTATGGTACTATACCCCATCCAGTTATTGTAACCACAGTACTACACATAGCTTTCATTACTATACACCTTAATGTTGCATGTGTGCACACATATGCACCTCTAAACAGTATGCATACCAATCACCATTTGCACAACTGACACATATATGTCTTATGATGCTATTGAGTGGCTAGGTCATATGACACACATTGGGTATGTGTAGTGTTTAAATATGCAGTTGTATTTTAGCATGCCATGTCATGGATGAGACTGGCATGTCCACAATATGATCTGCACTCACCATATGTACCGCACATTGGGTATGTGTCCGAATGGTATTCCATCAATTATCCATGCACCACTGATGATGTTGTGTGAATACTCATCATGCATGTGCTAAAATGTGTCCACAATTATTTGCTAAAGACACAGAGGCTGTAACTAGCATTGGATACCTATCTGACACACAGATACACATCCAGCAATGGTATGTACATCTGTGAGTTATGGTGCACAGTACATTACAGGGTTATGAATACCTGCACAGCAATGTTGTGTCCATGTATGCATTGTGTTCCAGGGGGAGGGCCATCACCTAATAACAAAACACATGCATCAAAGCCATGTATACTGTTAGTAACAAGGACTGACTACACTTGCACTGCATGCTGTTGAGCAACACATGTCTTGCATGCTGACATGTGTGATATGACTGTTTTGCTTGTGATACTGCACCCCACCTTCACCTATTGTGTATATTCTGCGATTGCTGGTATTGTGTGTGTCTGCTTTAGGGAGGAATGTATTTTTGTGTGTGCGTGCATGTGTGCATGTGTGAATGTGCACATGTGTGCATGTGTGCATGTGCATATGTGTGCATGTGTGCATGTGGTCTGAAGTCATGTTCAGGTCTTAAAGTGTGTTTCCTGTTTTCCTCTCACAGGTGCTGAGGTGGGGCTGGTTCAGTACAGCAGGGAACCTGATGTCACTGAGACAGACAGTGATGATGAGGATAGGTGTGTTGAAGCACAGGCAGGTTTGTCAGGGTCTGTTGTTGGGCCACCAATTGACAGTACACAAGTCTCCACTCCATCCATGCACACAGTCATACTGCCTGTACATCCATCATCACCATTGCCCTTAGCTGAGGAACAGTGTACGGTTGGCACTGGCCAGGACAGTGTGGTATCTATGGCACATGTATCAGGACACAGCAGCCATAGCCAGATGTCTGGAATGGTACCACATAGGCAGATGCCCAGGGGTTCTCTTCAGAGCACTGCTGGTCATCATGCCCCTGGCAGACGTACCACACCTCTTTCTACCACACGCATGTTCTAGGCTGTCATGGAGGCACAGACATGAATGGAGCGGTACACCAAACAGAGGCTAAGGGCAGAGAGGGCTCATCACACCTCTGTAAATAACAGTATCCATGAACTAGCAGGTGCCATACGTAACTACACTGAGGTCATTGATAGACGTTGGGGTGAGACATTGGATGTCCTCCACAATGTAATGTCCATGTGTCAGGACAGTGTGGGACAGTTGAGACATCGACGTGGACATATGCCAGTAACATCAGCAGCTGAAGGTCACCATGGATGTCCAGCAAGTCGCAGCAACACCCGTAGTGCCAGTACCAGCCCCAGCAATGTTGGGGGGAGGCTGTCCATAGACCGTCCTAGCAGACCATGTGCATGTGGCTCTGGCCAGTCCCAGCAGGGACCTGGATCCAGTGGACATTTGTCAACCTCTTCGGATAGTACCCAATCTGGATTAGTACCTGATACTGTCTGTAGCACCCCTGTCAGGCACAGGTTCTGTATCTGTGGCCAGAGACAGTGATCTGTAAACACTGCCAGGTACAGTCTGTAGCTGCCTTACAAATGTCCGTATATGGCAGCCACATGGTGGAACTGTGTGCATGCAGACACGCACACATAAACTAGAAACCTAGGGCAAATACATACCCGCACAGATTACATTAACATTGGCCCATAACAGTACTCATGGCCCTCACACACACACACTCAGACACATATGTCGATTGTATGGCTCAGTGTAGGCCTCTGGCAAACCAACAACACACCCTGTGCATATGATGAAAGCTGTGCCACCTCCTGTCATCTGTAACATTGATGCAGGAACAGGCTAACATGGTGCTGATGCACAGGGTGACTTTAATAAAGTATAGTAATGGTTGGATGTGTAGCATGTTGTCAGCAGTAAAGTGTAATGATATCCTTGATGGTGTAGCTGAGCAGGCATGATGCATTAAAGCTGTAATTAGCAATGTTGTATTGTTTTCACTAGTGTTTATTCCAATTGTGTTTTGTTTGCCCATGTGCCACTTGGCTGATGTGTAGTTGTGTCAGCATGCATTATATAGTGGACAGTAAGTGTAGGGTGTGTGCAACACAGGTTTGCAGGTGTCCATTTGTGAACATGGTGGAGGTGCACTGTCTGCATGTACATGCATATTGGACACATGGGCAAGGTGACATGCCCTGTATTTGCCAGTGTTAACACTCCATAGTTTCTATTGGTGGGCAGTATGCATTGTACTACACACATTTTGGAACTTGAGTACGCATGTGTGTATATGACACGGGTTGACACTGTGCTGTGGGTGATACTGTTGTTGCTATCTGTCATTGGTTTGCATTACTAAGGTTAACACTGCCCCAGCTGCATAATCCTTTAGTAATGCACACTGTTCACCTACAGGGGTGCATGGACCATGCTATCACAAACACAAGAAATTCTCATTTACACAGTAAAAGTGCATTAGTCTCATGGACCCTTGCCATAAACTAAATTTATAATAGAAGGTGTGAAGTTGTACCAAAAAAGAGTTACATACCAAGAAGGGATAACCGATCTGGTCAATATCATTGGGAAAATACAATCCCTCAATAAACATACAAGGCAAGCTTCAAAATACAAAATGGCAAGGATTGCAAAGACAACACTAAAGCTTTCTTTAGTGTTGTGTATATTCTACAGGGGAAATCTCAGATCAGGTCACAGTTAATGTAAATGGTCACAAAGTACACTTATCTGACTGACATTACCAATTTCTTGTCAGACAGTTTGAATGCGGATTTCACCATCCTGTCATTACACAAGGGCCACATTTCCAGACCTGAAGAATGTAAAACCTGATGAGTCACAGACACTCTAGTTAAAACATCTCTTTACTAAAGACCAAACCACAGTGGCAATGGTACTGGACAGTGTCCCTGGCTGTGTCATACACAAGCTGACATATGAAGTCACCACTCACCTAAACACTCTGTTCCGATGCAGCCTCTATACAGGTTACATACTTGTGGAATGAGGCACGGTAATGGTGTTCACAGTCCACAAGGATTGAGCTACAACGTCTTCTTCTTCTCCTTTCGGATGCTCCCATTAGGGGTCGCCACAGTAGATCATCTGTTTCCATTTCTTCCTGCCTCTGCGCCTTGCACTGTCACACCATCCCCCTGCATGTCCTCTCTCACCACAGCCATAAACCTCATTTTAGGCATTCCTCTTTTCCTGTTACCTGGCGGCTTCATCCTTAGCATCTATTTCACAACATACTCTGCATCCCTCCTCAGCACATGTACGAACCAACTTAATCCTGGCTATCTGGCTTGGTCTACTAACCTTCAAACCTGGGCTGACCCTCTAATATACTTATTCCTAAACCTGTCCACCCTCGTCACACCCAGTACAAATGTTAACATAAATTGATTAAGGGTAAAACTACATCAGATCCTGGAAACTCTCACCCTATAAGCCAGACAAATGTTATTGGGGAGGCTATGGAGCACAGCATTATGGAACTCATTAAAAGAGACATTATGAACCTGCAAACACTGCACCATACCCACTTAGGTTCTCTAAAGCCCAGATCATGGCTCATACACCTAATAGACTTCAAGCCAGTTAACAAGGCTATAGGTGAGGGAGGGGTGGTCCACATAGCCAAGCTATAGCTCACCAGCAATTCATAACCATCCCACATTCTGGTATTATACATAACCTCAACAGACTGACCATAAACGATTGTTAGATGATGGATTGACAACTGATGCACATATGTAGGATACACAGTAATATTTTCAGCCTCTATGTACAATTCTATGCCAGTAACAAGTGGTATTCACCCGCACTCAGTCCTGGGACCACTCCTGTTTGGCATATAGCTTTCTTAAGTACAAGTAAACACAGTAGGGATATGTCTGCCCACGTTTGATGAAATTGCATACTGTGGGCTATACTTTATTCTCCAGATGACACACACATATCCTCCAAAAGGGTATCATAGAGACAGATACCTAGTGTCAAACTCATGCTGTAAAGCTATAAGCCAAAGAAAGCATAGTTATCCATTTTTAGAAAGCAAAGTATCCCCAGAGTACAACATAGGTAGTAGCCCCCAAAATGTGGAACAGGTACTAATGTATACATAGAGCCATGTGTTTAGTCATCTCTCCTTTTATAATCACATTACCAAAGGGTTTTGGAAATCCCTCTGTGGAGCACAAAAGCAATAAAGCGTTTGCATGCAGATCCACAGAGGTTGTTTCACACCTATAATGATTAGTCATCTTTGCCAGACTTTGCTTGCTTTGGAACAGGATTCAAATATACCTCAAGCATAAATCCTCACTCACACTCTTTAACAGAAACTGTGATGAGTGGATGTGAAACAGAAGATGTAGCCCAGGGATCACTGCAGTGGCTAAGCTTGTCACTAGCATACAGAAGTGACCTAAGGTCTGGAAAGTGCCAGCATGCTCTGGGAAAGATAACAGATGTGTTCATGAAGAAAGCAGAGTACCCACCAATGAAATAATTGATGTCATATGTATGTATATGGCTTTGCACCACAGCTACCTTACATTTGTAATGCACATACAGTTGTCATTGTGATATGTCATATACTAAAAAAATTAAAACCCACTCCACATTGCCCAACAGTGTCACACACTCTCACACACCTGGAACACACACACAGTCAGCAAGTGCAAGGTTCATACTCCTTCCTAAGTACATTATGATACGACAGCAGTATGCATTTACACGATGCGCTATACACATTACTGGGATTTCATCTTTCCACAGGTATATTTGTAGGATGATGACATCATCAGACTTGTCAAAGATGAGTATGCCACTTTTAAGGGGTGTGAGCATTCTCCAAAAAGGCTGCTTCTCGCCACACACACAGTTGGCAATTGCAGGATTCAAATCCCTACCTAACTACATTATGATAATACAGCAGTACATATTTACACAATGCGCTATACACATTACTGGGATTTCTTTTTTCCACAGGTATATTTGTAGGATGGTGACATCATCAGACTTGACAAAGATGAGTATACCACTTTTAAGGGGTGTGAGCATTCTCCAAAACAGTTGCCCCTCCCCAGGGAGACACACACACCCACAGCAGGCAAGTGCAGGATTCAAACACCTACCTAACTACATTATCATATGACAGCAGTACATATCTACATAACACACTATACACGTTACTGCAACTTTGCCTTTCCACAGGTATATTTGTAGGATGGTGACATCATCAGACTTGACAAAGATGAGTATACCACTTTTAAGGGGTGTGAGTAGTCTCCAAAAAGGTTGTTCTCTCCCCAGGGAGAGACAAATACACACACACACACACATTTGGCAAGTGCGGGGTTCTTAATCCAAACTAAGCACGTCTTTACACTTCAGCAAGCAATATGGAGTTACAGGGTGCAATACAGACATTACTTGCTGACAGTTTGCCCAAAGGTTTTTTTCACATTTGCTAACCTCAGCAGGCTTATCATACTAGGTGTATTGTGAGTGTATTGTATGCATAGGCCATGACCATATCATATATGGGTTGATGCTGGCACACACAGGGTCAAGCTCTGTCAACCGAATACTGGACAATACAGTCAGGAGGAGTAGGGTCATACAACCACAACACCAACTGTTTCACATAGACCTACAATATAAGCACCAGCAAAACACACACATAAATACACATTACCATACTCGGAGAATATAAATATCAATCTGAAAAAGAGAGAGTGTCCTCCTAAGCAGACAAGCAAGCAACATGCACCTCCAAGCACACGCCAGAAAACACATAATACACCAAAGCAGTGTGCCTCACAACAGGCCCTAAGGCAAAACAACATACCCAACACACTAGTAATAGGTGACTTCATAGTCAGGCACACAGATGTTCCACTCACTCGGCTGGACAAGGGGAAGGTTACTGTCAGTTGTCTGTCAGGTGCTATGATCCGCCACATAACACAAGCACTTACATCACTCCAGAACAGGTACATATATGACGTGTTCTTTGTACATGTCAGTGTGAATGATCTGAGACATACCTCCCAAGACAACATGACAAGAGATACATAGTAGCTCTATGATCATGTAGCCCAGGCTGATATGACCCTGACCTTGAGTAGCATCTTGCCTTCACCTACATGATACTGCAATATAACAAAAAGACAATAAAATTCAAAAATTGGCTGAGCTTCTGGTGTCATTCAAAGGGGATCCAGTCTCTGTCTGCCTGTGAGGACATGATAGACAAGCCTCGTTGCTTCGCTACAAATGGTTTGCACCTGTCACCCCTATGCTTCTGAATACTGGCCAAGACTCTTGCTGCCCCCATATTACCTTTTTTAGGCAAGGCTCAAAGGTTCATAGATTCATAGGTTCATAGGTAGGTTCTAGGCTATCAGCCCTGGGGCCTATACAAGCCCAGCCAAAAAGGTACCCTGGCTTTTGCCACCCAAGAAATTTTTTTTCCTGTGCCACTGTCAAGCAGAGACACAGAAGTGATCCCCCAGGTTAATTTCCTATTTCCCATCCAATCATCAAGATTTTTCTTGAAGAGTGCTTATGAGGAGTTTTGTTTGATATAGATAGGTAGTTTATTCCGGAGTATGGGAAGTCTCTGAGACAGGAATCTATCCCTCCGGCATGTTCTGTTTATTGTGGTGACAAGGTTTTGGTCCCTAGAGTGTGTAGGTTCATAGGATCATAGGTATGTACTAGGCTATCTGCCCAAGGGCATTTATAAGCCTAGCCAGAATGTGTTGGCTTTCATCTCCCTTTTAAATTAGTTTCCTGGGCCTCTGTCTAGCAGGGCCACTGAAGGGATCCCAGGGGTAAATTTATGATTTCCCATCCACTCGTCAAGATTCCTCTTGAAGAGAGTCAGTGAGGGGCTCTGCCTAACATAAACTGGAATTCTTTATTCCAGAGCGAGGGAAGTCTCTGGGACAGGAATCTATCCCTCCAGCACGTCCTGTTTATTGCTGTGCTGAGGTTTAATTCACTGGAGTGTGTGGCTCTAAGAGATTTGGTGTTCTTGAGGTGCAGCATGTCCATTAATTTCGGGTTGGTCATGGCCTTATACGTCAGGCATAGATCACCTCTGAGCAGGCAGTAAGCAACCGAGTAGAGCTGGAGTTTCTTTAGTCGAGCTGCATAGGACATCTCTTTGAGGCCCATGATCCTCTTGGTGAGGTACTTCTGTGGTCTTTCCAGTTGTTGCATGTGCCGATTAAGGTACATACCAAATGTGGCATTGTACTCTATTATGAGCCTAATGAGTGATGAGTAGAGGGGCACAATGACCTATCTTGATCTAGAGGTGAACCCTTTTGTGATTAGGTGGGCTACATAGAAGGAAGTTCTAACTACTTTGGCAATGTGATTATCAAAGGAGAGGTTACTATCTACCTGGGTCCCCAGGTCCCTAATTACATTTTCTGTACCTAGTGGATTACCACCTATGTGGCAATTTGTGAGCACTTTGTTATTTCCAAAGGGGATGACTATGCATTTTTTGGCATTCAGCTTGAGGCCATGTTTTTTTTACACCAAGTATCTGTCTCTGTAAGACCCTTCTGGACGATGTCTGTGTCAGTCGAAGAGCCGATTATGGCCCCCAGTTTGCAGTCATCTGTGAACTTGGTCAGCCATAGTCCTCCCCTGCTTGCCTGTACCTCAGAGAAGTATATACTGAACAGGAGGGGTCCCAGGACCGAGCCCTGTGGGACACCACTTGTGACTGGTTTAGAGTCGGACATGGCACCCGCAACTCTGACCATGTGTGTTCTATCCGTGAGCCAGTTGGCCACCCATCTCATGACATAGGGGTTAATGTTCAAGCTGGTAAGCTTGTCTATGATGCCAGAGTAGGGAATGGTGTTGAAGGCCTTAGCGAGGTCCAGGTAGGCTGTGTGGACTACCTTCCCTTCATCTATGGCCTTGGTAACTGTTTCAAAGAAGTCAACTAGGTTTAGGAGGCAGGATCTGCCTTTAACAAAGCCGAACTGGGTAGGGTCCAGTGTCTGGAGGTTCCCAATGTCTCTGTTTATGAGTTCCATGATAATTCACTCCATAGATTTGCAGACCAGGCTGATCAGGCTTATAGGGTGATAGTTCCCAGGTTCTGTTGTGGCACCACCTTTGTGGAGCGGGATGACTGTTGCTGTATGCCATTCTTTGGGTACATAACCTGTGGTAAGGCTGAGTCTGAACAGTGAATTTAGGTGAGAGTTTAGTTCCTTTGGAGCTCGTGTAAGATGCAGCCTGGGACATCATCCGGTCCCATTGATGCTGTGTTCTTAGCGTTGGAGAGGGCTGTTTTTACCTGCATGTCCGTGATGTCTGGGGTTCTGCATTCTTCTGGGATGGACACGGGCCCTTTTGGGGGTGAGGGGGGGTGAAGTTTGCACTGAACTTGTCCACCAGGATGTTGGCAATGTCATTTGGTTCAGTGTATTTTTTGCCATTTTGCAGTAACTCATAGCATATCTGAGAGTTGGCACCTAAATTTTTGATATAGCTAAAGAAGGCTTTGTGGTTATCTTTAGATTCCTTGGCAATTTTTCTTTCAAAACTGGCCTTGGATGATTATATGAGTGATCGTAGTTTCTTGCTAATATTGATCAATGATGCCTTTCCTTTTCGGGATTTAGCTCTATCATGTAGTAGTTTCCTCCTTCTGTTGTATAGCTTATTATTTATGGCCAAGGACCACCAGATGGGTTTCCTCTTTTTGGAGGAGTGAGTCTTGGTTTTACTTGGGATGGCTCAATCCATGCATCCCTGTAGATGCTCATAGAATGCACTTGTAAAGGATTCTACGGATTGGATAGCATTATCCTTTAGCAAGGGGGCTTTGAAACTTTTCACTTCGGTCTTGAGAAGTGTGAAGTTTGCTTTTGAAATGTTTTTCACAGTGGTTTCCTTGACTGGGGGTGGGGTCGGGATATGGATGTCCAGTGTGATTACTTTATGATCTGATCTTACCAGCGAGGGGTTTACCTCTGGTGTGGAACACTGATCCCCTATGCTGGTGATGATCAGGTCCAGTATGTTGTCACCTCTAGTGGGCATGGTGACCTGCTGTTCCAGGGTATTTGAGTTTATAAACTCTAGGAAGCATTGGGCAAAGGAGTTTGTACTTGAGTAATTCTCCCAGTCAATGTTTGGGTAGTTGAAATATCCTAATATCATGGTGTTTGGTAGGACTTTTATATTTTCCAGTGTTTTCAGGAATGCTGAGTGAGGGTGCTGAGACAAGGTAGGTGATCTGTAGCAGGCTACGATCTGATAAGCAGCTTTGCCCACTGTTAGTTGCACTTGGATGGTCTCTGAGGCCTTGTGCTGTGCCACTAACCTGGAGGTGTGGGTATCCTTTATGAAAATGGATACACCCCCTCCTTTTGTATCTCGGTCCGGGTTTTGGGGCTGAAGCTCGGAGGGATTGGGATTTCTTTAAGTGGAGCATGTCCAACAGCTCTGTGTTTGACATAGCTTTGTATGTTAGGCAGAGATCACCTCTGAGTAGGCGATATGTGACACAGTAAAGCTGGAGTGTTTTGAGACGGTCTGTGTAGGGCATGTATTTGAGGCCAGTAATCCTCTTTGTGAGGTATTTCTGCGGCCTTTCCAGTTGTTGTAGATGTCTTGTGAGGTATATACCAAAAGGAGCATTGTACTCTATAATGGATCTAATGAGTGATGAGTAGAGGGAACAATGACCTCTTTTTTTCTGCATGAGAAACCTTTTGTGATGAGGTGTGCCATGTAGAAGGATTTCCTGACTACTGTGGTGATGTGATTATCAAAGGAGAGACTACTGTCCACCTGTGTCTCAAGGTCTCTTAACACACTTTCGGTGTTAAGTATACTACCGCCTATGTTGTAGTTAATGGGTACAGAGTTTTTAACCAAAGGGGATGACAATGCACTTTTTGGCATTGAGCTTGAGGCCATGGCTTTGACACCAGGCATCTGGCTCAGTGAGGCCCTTTTGTAGGATGTCCACATCATTAGTAGTTTAGATTATGGCTCCTAGTTTGCAGACATCTGGGAACTTCATTAGCCAATGACTTTCTGTGTTAGCCTGTACTTCAGGGAAGTAGATACCAAACAGGACAGGACATAGGACTGGACCCTGTGGTACTCTACTTGTCACTGGTTTGAAGTCGGATTTGGAGTCTGCTACTTTCACAGTGTGGGTTCTGTCAGTGAGCCAGTTGGCAATCCGTTTTGTGACATAGGAATTTATACCTAGTTTATTGAGTTATCTATAATTCCAGATTGGGGGATGGTGTTGAAAGCCTTGGCAAGATCTAGAAAGGCTGTGTGAACCACCTTACCCTTGTCTACGGCTTTGGTGACTGTTTCAAAGAAGTCTATCAGGTTTAGAAGACATGATCTGCCTTTTACAAACCCGAACTGGTTGTGGTCCAGAGTTTGGAGATTACCAATGTCTTTGTTTATAAGTTCCATGATGATACATTCCATGGCCTTGCAGACCAGGCTCATCAGGCTAATGGGGCACTAGTTCCCGGGGTCCGTGGTGGCTCCCCCCTTGTGTAGTGGGATAACCGTTGCTGTGCACCATTCAGCAGGCACAAAGCCTGAAGTGAGGCTATGATTGAACATGATACTTAGGTGTGGTGCCAGTTCATTCTGTAGTTCGTGTAGAACGCAGCCTTGATGTTGTCTGGTCCCATGGATGCTGTGCTCCTGGCTTTGGAGAGTGTGGTTTTTACCTGTGCAGCCGTGATGACAGCAACTTTGCATTTTTCCGGTATACAGATGTGCTCTTTCATTGGTGTGAGGGGGGTAAAGTTAGCACTGATCGTATCTGTCAGGATGTTGGCAATATCAGTTGGGTCTGTATATTTAGTGCCATTGTGCTGTAACTCAGAGCAGATCTGAGTGTTGCCATTGAGATTCTTGACATAGCTATAGAATGCTTTGTGGCTGTCTTTAGAATCAGTGGCAATTTTGTTTTTGTAACTACCTTTGGAGGATTTTATCAGGGATCGCAGCTTCTTACTGAGGCTGACCAGGGAGCTCCTCCACTCATGGGATTTTACCCTCTTTTGCAACAGTTTCTTCCTTCAGTTGTACAGTTTGTTTATGGCAGGGGACCACCAGATTGGCTTCCTTTTCTTGGAGGATAGCGTCTTGGTTCTGTTTGGGGTAGCACAATCCATGCACTCATGTAAGTGCCTATAAAGTGCAATTGTGTATGATTCAGTAGTCATAACTGTATTGTCCATCTGCATGGGAGTCCTGAAGTTCATCACTTCTGTCTTAAGAAGCATGAAGTTGTTTTTGGAGAAATTTTTGAACATAGTTTCCTTAATGGGGGTGGGGCAGAATGTGGATATGTAGGGTAATTAGCTTATGGTCAGATCGGACCAATAATGCATTGACTTCAGGTGTGGAACACCGGTCACTCAGGACAAACCAAACCCCATAGCCAACACAAATAACCACAAAGTGAGCTAAATGCTACTCATTGCTAGAAGTCTCAGGGCCTTCCCCGTTGGGACACCCAGGGCCCTTTTCAAATGGAGAATTTGAACTGGGGGGATTTCGAAACCAGTTCCCCCGGGTCCCGAGAGAAAGACTACCAGGTACCCATCCTTCCAACCTTTCCCCCATTCCCCGCCGGATCATAAGCCCCCAATGGGGATGAAACCATAATTTACAAAGGATTCCAAACCCCTCCTAATCCCACAAATTAAAGTTTTTGGGACAGCAATTTTTTCCCAAATTTTCCCCCGGGGTTTGGGGCCCCCCTTTTTGGATTAGCTTTTAAAAAAGCCCAAAAAGGGGGGTTTGGTTGCAAGGCTGGGAATTAAATGGGCCAAAAAAGAAATTGGGAATTACACAAAACCCAGGGGCTTATCAAATTTTTCAGAAACATGGGCCCCCAACTGGGTGGAATTTTTTTAGAATTCCCGGTAAAAAAATACCCACAAAAACCACCTATTTTCCCCTAAAACCTTTTACAATTAAGGGGCGGGGGGCCAATAGATAATCACCCCTTTGGGGGAAACCATTTCCCCAAAAATGGGTTGAAACCTTTTGGGCCCAATAATCCCCCAAAAAAGGGTTTGGGTCAGGATCAAAAGGAAAAAAAAAAAAAAAAAAAAAAAAAAAAAAAAAAAAAAAAAAATAAAAAAAAAAAAAAAAAAAAAAAAAAAAAAAAAAAAAAAAAAAAAAAAAATAAAAAAAAAAAAAAAAAAAAAAAAAAAAAAGAGGGGAGAGGGGGGGGGGGGGGGGGGGGGGGGGGGGGGGGGGGGGGGGGGGGGGGGGGGGGGGGGGGGGGGGGGGGGGGGGGGGAGTGGGTTTAGGTTCTCCCCAACCCTCCTTTTAAAAAAGGTCCCTCCCCCCGAAACCCATTCATTGGGGTACCCAAAATGCCAACCCCAAATTTTTGGATGTTTTCCTTCCGGGCTAAGCCAAAAAATTTTTTCCCGCAGCTTTTTAAAAAAAAAAAAAAAGGGCCCCAAAAATAAAATTGGGAGGGGAAAAAAACAAAAATCCCCCCAAAAAAAACCAATTTTGGGATGGGTACCCCCCCGCCCCCCTAAGAAAATTTTTTTCCAAAAAGCAGCTGTAGAGACCACAGAGGTACCTCACCAAGAGGATTACTGGCCTCAAACAGTTGTGTTATGCAACACAACTGGTAAAACTAAATATGCTCTCCATTGCGTACCGCCTACTCAGAGGCACACTCTGCCTAACATACAGAGCCATGTCCAACACATAACTGTTGAACATGCTCCATCTATGGATAACAAAATTGAGTCGCACTATCACTCCAGGGATATGAACCTCATCACAACAATGAATACAACATGCTGGTGGGATAGAGTACCATCCCAGACACTTGCCTTACTGTGGAACAGAGTCGCAATGTACATCAGACAGAGCCCCTCACTAACACTCTTCAATAGGAACCTTGAGGAGTGGATGGGAAAGAGACAATTCACACCAGGCATCACATCAGCAGCCCCACTAGAAAGGGGCTTAGGGTACTAACTATTAGAACTAGGGCTTAGGAGACTACCCAGTGGGGTGGTGAAAGCTGCACAACTTGCCTAGGTTAATATATGCCTTCGTGAAGATAGTCTACTACATACCTATGAACCTATGTGACAGGTACATGTCTACAGATAGTAGATGTGTACTTCATTGTACAGTCATGTTGTACAGCAGGCACATGGACCACATACACTGTAATTCTTACAGATACTGGTGGCTGCTATGTACAGTGGGTGAGATGTGCACCTCATGTCTTTTGTGCCATTGGGATGTGTGCTGGGTGGGACAGTCCTGAATGGCTCCCTGTCATGGTCACCCTCTTACACACATCTCTGCCCATCCATCTTTGGCTTATTATACTGTGTTCTCCCTACATATATATAGGTACACATGTAGGTAATAGGCTATCTGCCTGAAGGCATATATTAGTATGGCCAGAGTGTGCAGCTATCACCACACATGGGGTTAGTTCCCTAGGCCTCTGTGTAGTAGAGCTGATGAAGTGATCCATGGTGTGACAGTTCAGTTTCACATACACTCATCAAGGCTCCTCTGGAAGAGTGTCAGTGAGAGACTCAGCTTAATGTAGGTTGGGAGCCTATTCCAAAGCAAGGGAAGTCTGTGAGTTAGTAATGTATCCCTTCAACATGTTCTATTTATTGTTGTGATGATGATATCCCTAGAGCATGTGGCACAGTGAGCTTGGGTTTACTTCACATAGAGCATGTACATCAGTTCTGCATTGGACATGGACCTGTCTGTTGGGCAGAGATCGCCTGAGTAGACAGTATGCAACAGAGTACAGATTGAGTTAACTTCAGTCTTGTTGCATGGGGCAACTGTTTGAGGCCAGTAATTCTCTTGTTGAGGTACTTCAGTGGTCTTTCCAGCTGCTGAAAGTGCCTAGTCAGATTCATCGCAAGTGTGCCGTGATACTCTCTGATGGGTCTGATGACTGAAGAGTAGAGGGAACCTCCTTTGACCTACATGCAAAGACCTTGGCAATTTGTGGGAACACATAGCATGATTTTCTAACCACTTTGTGAATGTGTTTCTGGAAGTAGAGATGATTATACATCCCTTATTATTACCTCCATATTTAGGGTGTTGGCACCTATGTGGTATTTGTGACTGTAGCTCGAGGCCATAATTTTGACACCAAATCTGTCTGACTGAGACCCTTTTTAAGGATGTATCCGTTGTCCCAAACATCGAGTATGCCAACCTTTTTGCAGTCATCCACAAACTTTGCTAACCATAGCCCTCGTGTGTTTGACTGTATTTCTGAAAAGTATACACCAGACAGGAGGGGTCCCAGGACTGAGCCATGGGGGACAGCAGTTGTTTCCATCTTACAGTCCAACAGGGAGACCACAATTCTTACCTTGTGGGATCTATCTGTGCCCCAGTTGGCAATCCATCAGATGACATACGTGTTTATGCACAGGTTGTTGATTTTGTGGATACGACGTGTATGGGATATTGGAAAAGGGCTTTTCAAGGTCTATGTAGGCCATGTGTAGCTCATTTCATTGATGTATGTCCTAGATAACTGTCTTGAAAACTGTCTAGCAGGTTTAGGAACCATGATCTACCCCTGACCAAACCAAAATGGGTAGGGTTGGATATTTGTAGGCTCCCAATAACTCTGTTTATGAGTTCCATAATGATGGACTCCATGGCCTTGCAGATCAGGCTTATTAGGCTTATAAGACAATAGTTCCCATGGTCTGTTGTGCAACAACACTTGTGGAGTGTGCCAAACATTGCTGTAACTCATTCAACAGTTTCATATCCTGTACAGAGGGTGAGGCTCAACAGACTGTTCAGGTGCAGGGTCTGTTTGTTTTGGAGTTCACATATGACACAACCAGGGAAACCATGTCATCCCATAGTTTTTAGGTTTGGATAGAGCTGTTTAACCATTGTATATGTGATTTCTGGGTTTTCACAATCTCCAGGTATGGTAATGGGCCCTTTTGTCAGTGAGAGGGGGTAAATATATATGAACCTGTCTGACAAGATGTTGGGAATGTCAGTCATGTACATGTATTCATTTACACTTTGCACTGACTCAGAACATATATGAGTTTACATTGATATTTATGACATAGCGAAAGAAAGCTTCATGGTTCTCTATGGACTCTTTGGCAATATTTTTGCCAGAACATGGTTTGGATAATGTTAGGAGTGCTCATTGTTTCTTGATGATACTGATCGGAGATTTATTGATCTTCTTTGGATTTTCACTTTCTTTGAAAAACTTAAGTACTTGTAGTACATAGTTTGACTATGACAGGGGTCCAATATATTATATGGGTCTGTTTTTATATCACTGTGTGCACAAGGCAGGATTGGTGAATAGTGACAAGTGTCTGGAGTAAGAACTGCAACTGCCAGATATGTGTGGCTCACTGTTGTACTCAGACATGGCCTAAGTGTGGTATGCCAGTATGACCTTTCAGTATATTGCTGACTGAAATTTGCTAAATTTGTTTAAGTGTGTGAGCATGCCCACTATGGGCATATATACTACATGTGTGTGAAAAATCAAGTTGGTTTTTACTTCAGGGCTCACCTTTGTGCTGTACATTGACAGGAAGCATGCTGTGCCTGCAGGGCTTCCATGAGTAAGTTTGCATAGACTTATCAACATTTCTACATACTGGGGGACAGCTATTATTTGTACATTTCTACCCGGGGGGCACACCTGATTGTTACTGTGGGTGTACATAGGAGGAGGGGTACACCTGACACTTATACACATTTGCTAGGCCTGCACTGATATGTCAGGTACTCCATTTCAGTCTGTACTGTTGCCTATCGTACTGGCTTGAGGCATACCACTGTACTACAGACCTTAGCTTCCAATTACATGCATATTAGTTTGTGACTTCATAGCCTACCCAACCCATATTACACTGCCTGGCCTGCTGTTATCTGTCTGCATAGGCCTGGGGGGAGGTTAATCATATGCCTCTTCAGAGGGCATGATACAGCATTTGTTTGTGATTGCGATTGTCTACAATTGTTCTACTGGCTGTGACTGTTAGGTATGTGACCCCCCCAAATGGTATGTGTGAGTGACTTAAGTTGTGTCTGTGCCAGTGAAATGCTGTCATGGCTTAGTGGTTCAGTATTGTGACTATAGTGCACAGTATCCTGATTTTGAGCCCTGCCACTGTTTTATATTTTCCTGCTGGCCAGACCTGACTGGTTAAGGAACAGTAAAAGCAGGTGTGGCGTGTTTACCTGACTTTGCTTGATTTTTGCCTTTGCCCAACGTTGCTCCGCGTTGCCAACGCGTTAATGTGCTGGTTAGCGCGGTGTGCAGCTCTGCACAATTGTATTTAAATATGTTCAATACTGGTAAAATGTGCTTAGCAGTGCTTTATATTGCTTAAAATAGGGCACTCATGCCTCAGGTGGTGCTGCAGGGCTGCCTATGTTGGATGCACATAGTACACTCCCTATACATGTTTGAAAACAGGTAGTGTCAAGTTAGGCATCCCTTTTACAATATGTGCGAGTCAGAGAGAGGTGTCATTTCCAGGGTTCCTACTGAGTCAGTGTACGTGCTATGTGTTGCCCCTTTGCCAAGGCCAGGAGCATACTGGGCACGCCTCCTTCTGCCTACTGGGGCAGGCTCAGGTTGTTCCTCCTCTGAGTCACGCTGTGCCTGTGCAGGCCTTGGCAATGGTGTGGGGCTGTTTGGCTCTGCCCCATGCTGTTCCTGCTGCAGCTGTTTTCCATGGGATCATATTGTGTAGCATGGAACATACCATAACAATTTGGGTACATGTAGTTGGTGAGTACTGCAAGGCTCCACCAGATGTGTCCAGGCACCGGAACCATGACTTGACCATCCCAAACACATGCTCAATTATGTTTCTTGTTTGTGCGTGTGCCTCATTATGGAGTTCTTGTTCAGGTGTGTGTGCATTTCTGATGGGTGTCATCAGCCATGGCTCCAGTGCGTATCCAGCATCCCCCACTAGGGATATCCCCATTGGCAAATCTCTGGTACAGCTGCGTCAGATGCCAGATGTGTGAATTGTGATAGCTTCCAGGGCAGCCAGCACACACATTCATTATTATGCCCTGGGCATCGCACATGACCTGGCAGTTGATGGACGGGAAGCCCTTGTGGTTGATGTAGACCCTACCTCACTCACCGGGTGGTGCTTTGATGCGTATGTGCCTGCAGTCTATTGCACCCACTACCTCAGGGTATTCTGCTATTTGGTGGAAAAGATGCATAATGCTGGCCAATGCCTCACGGGAATTGGAGAAATATACATGGTCACTGACATGTGCTGACATGGCATCCAGGAACTGGTGGAGTACCCTGGATGCCGATGCCTGTGAAATCCCCATCATATCACCAGTTGGTCTCTGGAAGGTACCTGTAGCTAGTATTCTTATGCCAACACATACCTTGGTATCCACTGGGATGGGTTCCCCTCTGTTGGTTCTGTGTGTGAGGCGTGGCCGGCACAGCTCAACAATTTGCTGTAGGAGGTCTCTGTCCACCCTATAGTGCTCCGCTATCTCCAGCTCATGTAGCCCCTAGTAGGTTACCCTGGGTCTGTACACTCTTCTCCGTCTACTCACTGTGGGTTGCTCAGCAGCATTCACAACATCACCACCCTCAGCACCTTACACATGTTCATTTATGATAGCAAGAGCAGCCCCTAACATTTTGTCTGACTTAAGCTGTTTAAGCTTTCCCTGTTTGTATACTGCAGTGTTGCAGATTTCTTGGGAAAAAACAGGGGGGAATGTTGTTTGCAGAGTTTAAAGTGCTGGGCTGGGCTGGGCTAGTCTGATGCCTGTGTAATTGGCTGATTCTGATATATTTCACCTGGCAGCTCTGCTAGTTCTCCTTGGTTAAGTTCCTACTACTTCTTTTCCTTCCTTTTGCCTTTCTGTTTCCGCGCGGGGCAGCACCGCGCAAACATGCGCAAACACGAGCACACGGGCGCACACGTGCACACACGATTGCACACACTGTGTGCATGTTTGCAAGAAATTTTCGATCTTTTAACAGTGTGCACCTTTGGTTTCAGGTTTTCAAATAGGACAACTGTAGGCACGCCTCTTGCAATCCTGAGCAACTCAGGGCAAACACAAGCCACTGTGCTGCAATTAGCTTACAGCCTTTCTGACACACCACCTCATGATGTCACCTATATTCTACTCTACTACTCACCTACTCCTACTCTTACACTCTTGGGACATGGTTCACACGGTGGGGAAAATTGGGATTCACTATCCTTATCCTCATTTGCATAGGATTGCCTACTAATGCATGGTTACATCTCTCACACTGAGCTTCCCCTCCTTAGCAACCAGTACTCAGTGGCCATGTTGTCTTCAGCCTGCCATTCACCTGCATGGCAGAATAAGCTTTTTAGTGAAAATGCCTATTTTTGGCTATTTTAAAATTATTTTCTTGTTTTTTAAAGCACCGCACGTTTGCGCGGTGCTGCACTATACTTAAGCATTGGAGATCGGGGAAAAAAGTTAGATTTTTATAGTTTTAAACATTTATAAATGCCAATGGCCTTATATTTGGCCATTGGCATGCTTTCTCAACTGTATGCATCCTTTATTTGGAGCTGTCATAGCTCCGTTTAGCTATTTGCAGAATGGTACTCCGTTACCAACAGAGTACATTTCTGCAGATAACACTCATCTTCCACGGACAGGTTAGTGTTTCCTGGATTGCAAATTTACCTCATTTGCATAGCTTTCAGCAGTAAATGAGGTAATTTGCATACCACAACGCTGTCCATGCAAGAGAAGCTTTAACAGCTCTTGTGCACTCCCCTGCCGGCTGTTCCTGGATCGCACGACAGACATATTGCCTGTTTGACGTCTTACACTACTCTACAACTCCGTGCAAGCTTTTGTAAATCCGGCCCATACTTGAATGGAAACACATATGTAACAAAATAGCTTAACTGCATGGCTGAATAGAACTTTATACAGCTGTCATATGATGTGTCTGTTACACATGGCTGAAACCCATGATACTAGATGAGGAATTACTGTCACCAAGATATGACATCCACAGAACAGACAGACATATTGAAAGAAATGGTGGAACCTGTATAATACACTATAATCACTTGCAGATATCCAATTTCCATCTTATAATGTTTTCTCTCAAGAAGATATGAGCAATTCTAGCAAATCTGTCAACTAACACATTTGTCATTCCTTCATATTTTTGTATTCCCCATTCCACCAAATCCAACTTCAACAAGATATAAATGTTCTAGATTATGTGTTATCTGGTAACAACACAAACAAATAAGATACCCTAATACCAAGAGATGCCAGCATCACTGGCCGACCCCCCCAGCCCAATCATTATCTAAATATAAATCTATGTCATCATGACTAGTCCATGAACCACCTAGAACTGACAAAGTAACTGACAAAGAAAGTATGCTAGACTATGTACTAACAAAGCAGAATAATAACACTCAGACATCAGACAGAAACACTGCCAGATTTCTTAATCATCCACTAACTATCACATCTGCTGGGCACTGTCTGTACTTGTACCATGCTGCTAAGGCCTGAAACTCCGTATCCCTATCCATCAGGTCAGTACCCTCCCTCCCATTCTTCAAAACCATTCTGGAAGACTTCCTAGACAAATTTTTGCTCTGTTCTTGCTTAACACCAGAATAAACTATTCCCCTAAATGTAAACAAGTTCCTATTCATACCTTACATCTCCTTATTCTCCCTTCTTCATTTACTTCCTTGCTTCTAACAATGTATTTCCCCTGGCCTTCTCAGCTCCCACCTGTGGCTCCTCGTAGCTGTATGCATGCAACAGTAGCCCACACCCCGGGCAATGGCTTCAACTGGCTGGCAAAACCAGGTGAGGGTAGCTGATGGGTTTGCAACCCTCGGCGAGTCAGGGCTTGTCTACCTATGCATACGAAGACTGGATCTGGCAGACTGCACGGAGGAAATTACCAGACTGAGTCAACGGGCAGGAAAGCAATGTGATGTGGAGTGCAAATAGGGTATAGTGAGACACATTAGGACACTGTTGGCCATCCACTGCATCCTGACCCATCTCCAGTCATCTCATCTATGTCCTGCCACTGGATCAAGATAGGCTGGGACGAGAGAGTGAGACTGACAATCTGCACAACTCTCTCTCACTATAATCCAATTCATGCACAAGTCAAGACATCACCTCCCCAAGTCCTGTGGTGATGGGCAAATGACAAAGCAGCAGGTGTGGATGCACTTCAAGCTGTAGCCACAACCTCACACACAGGCAGCCCAGGGCAATGGGTCGCTCTCTACTGGACTGAAGCAGCAGTGGAGTTCGGCAGCCCCATGGATGTCTGAGCAGCCCTATTTATGATTGCTGTGCTCACCTGCATAGTCTGAGGAACAGGCTAGAAAAGATGCCCCAAACATAGCCTGCTTCATCCTACCCCTGGCCTGTTTGCTACAGCAGGCGGGGATCCCAACCATGCGGTCGAATCACAAAGAAAAAAACACTGGTGACTTCACTCACCATTGGCACATGGAATGTCTTGCAGCTCATGGATAGCTCCAAAACAGGCAGACCTGAAAAATGGACAGCACTTGTCACAAGAGAACTCAGCAGGTACAACATCCAGATAGCAGCCCTCAGTGAGACTAGGTTCACAGATGAAGGCCAGCTGACAGAAGTTAAAGCCGGTTATACTTTTTTTGGAGTGACTACAGCAGCAATGCATATCGTGAAGCAGGAGTGGGTTTTGCCATCAGATCTGATCTGATTAGCAAATTAGCCAGCCCCCCTAAAGGATTCAATGACCGACTCATGTCTCTGAGGACCCCCCCAAAGGAAAGCACCATGCCACCTTCATCAGTGTATATGCCCCCACCATAACAAATCCAGATGAAATTAAAGATAAGTTTTATGAAGACTTGGAGTCCCTCATAGCATCTGTGCCCAAGGTGGATAAGCTCATCATCTTAGGTGACTTCAATGCCAGAGTTGGTGCAGACTATCAGACATGGGAGGGTGTCATTGGGAGGAATGGAGTGGGCAAAAGTAACAGCAATGGTCATCTACTTCTGAAGACCTGTTGAACACAAACACAGTCTTCCACCTACCCAACCGTAACAAGATGTCCTGGGTGCAACCACACAGCAAGCACTGGCATCTTATAGTAAGGAGAAGGACAGGCAGGATGTTACATATACTAAAGCCATGTGGCACAGGCTGTTGGACAGACCACAGACTCATCCTCTCAAAACTCAACATGCACATTCAGCTTAAGCGGTGCCCGAGGAAAAAGACCAATAAAGCGCCTGAATGTCAATGAGTTAGAGCAGCACTCTGTGTGCCCAGAACCTCAGGAGGACCTCAACAGTAAGCTTGACTGCTCAAAGGAAAAATCTTCAAAATATTCACTACCGGCGGTTCAGGTTAAGGCACTTTAATCTTGCAGCAAGGGAGACAAAAACATGCTAATACAGAGTTTGTCCAACTAGAATCAGGAAGTGAAACTATTTTATACATTTCTTACAAGGCAGAATATTGCTTACTAAGCTGACGTAATAAATCACAAGTTCTTTCAATATTATTTCACAGCTGCTGTTTGTCCATGATTTTCTTGG